>NW_028318977.1:725000-770000 GCF_062004578.1 Staurois parvus
GAGAGGCCCACTGCCGCTTGTAGATAGAGAAGTCAGCAGAGGAAATCTTATATGACTCCACCACTCCTTTCGTCTGCTTCTCTGACTGATGACATCATCTAAAGCAGAACATGGCAAAGGAAGTCTTCCACTACTACTTTCCTCTGCTCCTTTGACTGATGATATCATCTAATACAGAGCACGGCAGAAGAGGTCTTCCACCAATCCCTTCCTCTGTGACATCATCTAATGCAGAAGAGGGCTAAGAAAGTCTCCCACCTCTCCCTTCCTCTGTGCCTCTAACTGATGACATCATCTAATGCAGAGTGGGCTAAGGAAGTCTTCCACCACTCCCTTCGTCTTTGCCTCTGACTGTTGACATCATCTAATATAGAGCATGGCAGAAAAGTTCTTCCACTGCTCCCTTCCTCTGGGCCTCTGACTGATGATATCATCTAATGCAGAAGAGGGCTAAGGAAGTCTTCCACCACTCCCTTCGTCTTTGCCTCTGTCAATTGGCATCATCTAATACAGAGCATGGCAGAGGAAGTCTTCCTCCACTCCCTTCCTCTGTGCCTCTGACTGATGACATCATCTAATGCAGAAGAGGGCTAAGGAAGTCTTCCACCACTCCCTTCGTCTTTGCCTCTGACTGATGATATCATCTAATGCAGAAGAGGGCTAAGGAAGTCTTCTGCCACTCCCTTCGTCTTTGCCTCTGTCTGTTGGCATCATCTAATACAGAGCATGGCAGAGGAAGTCTTCCACCACTCCCTTCTTCTTTGCCTCTGACTGATGATATCATCTAATGCAGAAGAGGGCTAAGGAAGTCTTCCACCACTCCCTTCGTCTTTGCCTCTGTCTGTTGGCATCATCTAATACAGAGCATGGCAGAGGAAGTCTTCCACCACTCCCTTCATCTTTGCCTCTGACTGTTGATATCATCTAATGCAGAAGAGGGCTAATGAAGTCTTCCACCACTCCCTTCGTCTTTGCCTCTGTTGGTTGGCATCATCTAATACAGAGCATGGCAGAGGAAGTCTTCCACCACTCCCTTCCTCTGTGCCTCTGACTGATGACATCATCTAATGCAGAAGAGGGCTAAGGAAGTCTTCCACCACTCCCTTCGTCTTTGCCTCTGACTGATGATATCATCTAATGCAGAAGAGGGCTAAGGAAGTCTTCCACCACTCCCTTCGTCTTTGCCTCTGTCTGTTGGCATCATCTAATACAGAGCATGGCAGAGAAAGTCTTCCACCACTCCCTTCATCTTTGCCTCTGACTATTGACATCATCCAATACAGAGCATGGCAGAGGAAGTCTTCCGCCACTCCCTTCATCTTTGCCTCTGACTGTTGACTTCATCTAATACAGAGCATGGCAGAGGAAGTCTTCACTCCATTCGTCTTTGCCTCTGACTGTTGACATCATCTAATACAGAGCGTGGCAGAGGAAGTCTTCCACCACTCCCTTCATCTGTGCCTCTGACTGTTGGCATCATCTAATACAGAGCATGGCAGAGGAAGTCTTTCGCCACACCCTTCGTCTTTGCCTCTGACTGTTGACATCATCTAATACAGAGCATGGCAGAGGAAGTCTTCACTCCATTCGTCTTTGCCTCTGACTGTTGACATCATCTAATACAGAGCATGGCAGAGGAAGTCTTCCACCACTCCCTTCATCTGTGCCTCTGACTGTTGGCATCATCTAATACAGAGCATGGCAAAGGAAGTCTTTCGCCACACCCTTCGTCTTTGCCTCTGACTGTTGACATCATCTAATACAGAGCATGGCAGAGGAAGTCTTCCGCCACTCCCTTCCTCTGTGCCTCTGACTGATTACATCTTTTAATGCAGAGAAATTCTTCCATCACTCCTCTGGTCCACTGATTGATGACATCATCTAATGCAGAGCATGGCAAAGGAAGTCTTCCATGACTCCCTTCTTTTGCTCCACTGACTCAAATGCAGAGAGTAGCAGATGAGGTCTTCCACCATTTCCTTCCTTTGTGCCTCTGATTGCTGATATTATTTAATTCAAAGAGTAGAAAAGGAGGTCTTCCACCATTCCCTTCCGCTCTGCCGCTGCCTGATGGCATCATCTAATGCAGAGGGTAGGCAGAAGAAGTCTTCCACTTCTCCCTTCCTTCGCTTCTCTGACTGATGACATCATCTAATGCAAAGAGTAGTAGAGGAAGTTTTCTACCACTCCCTTCCACTCTTCCTCTGACTGATAACATTATCTAACGCAGAGAGTAGCAGAGGAAGTCTTCCGTTACTCCATTCCTTTGGTCCTCTTGACTGTTGACATCATCAAATGCACAACATGGTAGATGAAGTCTTCCACCACTCCCTTCCTCTGCTTCTCTGAATGATGACATTATCAAATGCAAAGTAGGACAGAGGAAATTTTCCACCACTCCCTTCCTCTGCTCCACTGACTCAAATGCAGAGAGTAGCAGAGGAGGTCTTCCACCATTCTTTTTCTATGTTCCTCTGATTGATGACATCATCAAATGCAGACAGCAGCAGAGGAAGTGAGTGGTGGAAGACTTTCTTTGCCAGCTTTGGTGTTTTGAAGTAGCAGCAGCAAGTCGGTGGCCTGTTACATTGGGCCTCTAATCACAATACCAGTGTGTTCTGGCACAAACAAAAATGCCTGATCAATGAATTGACCTCCAGGAGACTCAATAGAAGAAAGTTTTGGTTAACGAACTTTAAACTAGGATCGAGTATGATTTTGCAGCGTGGTGTGGGTAGTAAATACACAAAGTCCGGTTGCAGTGAAACTTGAAACTTTTATTAAACAGATTACGAACCTTACAAACACCCTGGTGGGAGAGAGGAAAGCACTCACAGTTCACTCACAGATGTGACGGAGGAGAGGTACCGACAGCATCTGTTTCAGAGGGTGAAGTGTAGCTTGGCTGGTCTGGTCACAAGAAGGAAGCTTTTTTCCAGGGTAGGGAGTCCCTAATTTGTCTCTCCTCATCAGAAACCTTTCCCTACCACTAGTTCCCTAACAAGCAAGGTCTCTCTCCCTACACTAGCCAAAACCCAGAGCAGGGACTTAGATAGACCCTACTGACCCAAGATGGCCACTGAGGGTCACATGGCTGCAGCATAGCTAATTGGAACGCTGCTCCACTGACCCAGAGAACCATAGAGAAACATTGTTTCCCTTGGACTTCCTCTCCAAGCTGTGGTAGCACATGCTTCGAGCGCCTCCTACAGTGGGGAAAACAAACCACACCTGCCAGGGATAATTGTCACAGTTTGCATTTCTTTGCTCCTTCCCTTGTAGTTCCTTTGGATCATCTTTTTCCACAGTAACAATGATGATGAGAGGTATAAGAGCGAAGCATCTCAGTGGACACCCTTCCCTTCTCCACCCAAAGATCAATAAAATGTCTAGAGATACATTTAATAAAACATGTTACAGGCTCAGAAAAATAATAACAATGTGGGTTACTTTGGCTCCCGCTGCTGTCAATCACACCCAGTGAGGAGGGAGTGGTGGCCGATGGAGGGTCAATGGACACAGAGAGCCGTCTTGGGAGCAAAAGTGGCTCCATAGCAAGTGGCTTGCTATTGGGGTAATCAAAGGGGGGAAGGAGGCAGGAGCCCTGGTGGGAGCACCTCATAATGGGCATAGCAGGTGTGCAGACCCAGGGACTCTGCTCAGGGATGGTAGGAACCATTCATAATGGGCATGACAGGTGTGCAGACCCAGGGA
Source organism: Staurois parvus (assembly GCF_062004578.1). Lineage (NCBI taxonomy): Eukaryota > Metazoa > Chordata > Amphibia > Anura > Ranidae > Staurois > Staurois parvus. The sequence goes on from NW_028318977.1 coordinate 728,715, forward strand.
CTCAGCTCAGGGATGGCAGGAACCCCTCATAATAGGCATAGCAGGTGTGCAGACCCAGGGACTCAGCTCAGAGATGGCAGGAACCCCTCATAATAGGCATAGCAGGTGTGCAGACCCAGGGACTCTGCTCAGGGATGGTGGGAACCCCTCATAATGGGCACAGCAGGTGTGCAGACCCAGGAACTCCACTCAGGGATGATAGGAACCTCTCATAATGGGCACAGCAGGTGTGCAGACTCAGGAACTCCATTCAGGGATGGTAGGGACCTCTCATAATGGGAATAACAGGTGTGCAGACCCAGGGACTCAGCTCAGGGATGGTAGGAACCCTTCATAATGGTCCCAGCAGGTGTGCAGACCCAGGGACTCTACTCAGGGATAGTAGGAACCCCTCATAATGGGTGCAGCAGGTGCACAAACCCAGGGACTCAGCTCAGGGATGGTAGGAACCCTTCATAATGGTCCCAGCAGGTGTGCAGACCCAAGGACTCTACTCAGGGATGGTAGGAACCCCTCATAATGGGTGCAGCAGGTGCGCAGACCCAGGAACTCAACTCAGGGATGGTAGGAACACCTCATAATGGGTACAGCAGGTGTGCAGATCCAGGGACTCCACTCAGGGATGGTAGGAACCCCTCATAATGGGTGCAGCAGGTGTGCAGACCCAGGAACTCTGCTCAGGGATGGTAGGAACCCCTCATAATGGGTGCAGCAGGTGCGCAGACCCAGGAACTCTGCTCAGGGATGGTAGGAACCCCTCATAATGGGCGCAGCAGGTGTGCAGACCCAGGGACTCTACTTAGGGATGGTAGGAACCCCTCATAATGGGCGCAGCAGGTGTGCAGACCCAGGAACTCCGCTCAGGGATGATAGGAACCCCTCATAATGGGTGCAGCAGGTGTGCAGACCCAGGGACTCTGCTCAGGGATGGTGGGAACCCCTCATAATGGGTGCAGCAGGTGTGCAGACCCAGGAACTCTGCTCAGGGATGGTGGGAACCCCTCATAATGGGCACAGCAGGTGTGCAGACCCAGGAACTCCACTCAGGGATGATAGGAACATCTCATAATGGGCATAGCAGGTGTGCAGACCCAGGGACTCCACTCAGAGACGGTAGGGACCCCTCATAATGGAAATAACAGGTGTGCAGACCCAGGGACTCAGCTCAGGGATGGTAGGAACCCTTCATAATGGTCCCAGCAGGTGTGCAGACCCAGGGACTCTACTCAGGGATAGTAGGAACCCCTCATAATGGGTGCAGCAGGTGTACAGACCCAGGAACTCAGCACGGGGATGGTGGGAACCCCTCATAATGGGCACTGCAGGTGTATAGACCCGGGAACTCAGCACGGGGATGGTGGGAACCCCTCATAATGGGCACTGCAGGTGTATAGACCCGGGAACTCAGCACAGGGATGGTAGGAACCCCTCATAATGGGTGCAGCAGGTGGGCAGACCCAGGATATCAGCTCAGGGATGTTGGGAACCCCTCATAATAGGCACACCAAGTGTATTGACGAGGGTACTCACCAATAATTTTGATCACCTAGGAAAGGCTCACTTCTCGATGATTATCTCTGCATTATCATTGTATTCCTCCAGCAATAATAATAATAATATTAATGGCTTCACGCTTTCTTCCTTGTGGGGACCAGCAGCCAATAGAACCCCCTCAGCCCTCCCGGGACTGTCAGTGTTCCCCCATTAATCCTTCTACCAGACCTTCACTGGGCGATAATTACAGCTCAATAATTACAATGATTGGTGTGAGAATTCATTTAATACTCACGGCAGATCAATAACTCTATTGGCTGAGATCATTTATCATCTGCAATCAGACGGCATGACATCGCACATATACATCCCTCACATGCCTCTGTGCCCTGCCGGCCTGGAGGACAATGGTGTATCAGCCAAAAATTTCTGTCCTGACTGGTAGATTTTGCTTCAGGTGAGCCGAAATACAGCACAGAAACCCAAGGAGTCTTTAATAGAAAAGAATCCGGAGATCCTTTTCACATAATAAAGACAAGATAAAGCCTAGAGGTGGTCATGGGATTATAGGGGATCCACCAGAGGAGGAGTGTGAGGAATCTAGCGGATGAAGGGTTACAGGACTGTAAATGATCTGGTAATCAATGTGAGGAATCTGTCGGATGAAGGGTTACAGGACTGTAAATGATCCGGTCATCAATGTGAGGAAACCAGCGGATGAAGGGTTACAGGACTGTAAATGATCCGGTAATCAATGTGAGGAATCTAGTGGATGGAGGGTTAGAGGACTGTAAATGATCCGGTAATCAATGTGAGGAATCTAGAGGATGAAGGGTTACAGAACTGTAAATGATCCGGTAATCAATGTGAGGAATCTAGCGGATGAAGGGTTACAGGACTGTAAATGATCCGGTAATCAATGTGCGGAATCTAGCGGATGGAGGGTTACAGGACTGTAAATGATCCGGTAATCAATGTGCGGAATCTAGCGGATGGAGGGTTACAGGACTGTAAATGATCCGGTAATCAATGTGAGGAATCTAGCGGATGAAGGGTTACAGGACTGTAAATGATCCGGTAATCAATGTGAGGAATCTAGCGGATGAAGGGTTACAGGACTGTAAATGATCCGGTAATCAATGTGAGGAATCTAGCGGATGAAGGGTTACAGGACTGTAAATGATCCAGTCATCAATGTGAGGAATCTAGCGGATGAAGGGTTACAGGACTGTAAATGATCCGGTAATCAATGTGAGGAATCTAGCGGATGAAGGGTTACAGGACTGTAAATGATCCGGTAATCAATGTGAGAAATCTAGCGGATGAAGGGTTACAGGACTGTAAATGATCCGGTAATCAATGTGAGGAATCTAGCGGATGAAGGGTTACAGGACTGTAAATGATCCAGTCATCAATGTGAGGAATCTAGCAGATGAAGGGTTACAGGACTGTAAATGATCCGGTAATCAATGTGAGGAATCTAGCGGATGAAGGGTTACAGGACTGTAAATGATCCAGTCATCAATGTAAGGAATCTGTCGGATGAAGGGTTACAGGACTGTAAATGATCTGATAATCAATCTGAGGAATCTGTCAGATGAAGGGTTACAGGAGTGTAAATGATCCGGTAATCAATGTGAGGAATCTAGCGGATGAAGGGTTACAGGACTGTAAATGATCCAGTCATCAATGTGAGGAATCTAGCGGATGAAGGGTTACAGGACTGTAAATGATCCGGTAATCAATGTGAGGAATCTAGCGGATGAAGGGTTACAGGACTGTAAATGATCCAGTCATCAATGTAAGGAATCTGTCGGATGAAGGGTTACAGGACTGTAAATGATCTGATAATCAATGTGAGGAATCTGTCGGATGAAGGGTTACAGGACTGTAAATGATCCGGTAATCAATGTGAGGAATCTAGCGGATGAAGGGTTACAGGACTGTAAATGATCCAGTCATCAATGTGAGGAATCTAGCGGATGAAGGGTTACAGGACTGTAAATTATCCGGTAATCAATGTGAGGAATCTAGCGGATGGAAGGTTACAGGACTGTAAATGATCCGGTAATCAATGTGAGGAATCTAGAGGATGAAGGGTTACAGGATTGTAAATGATCTGGTAATCAATGTGAGGAATCTAGCGGATGGAAGGTTACAGGACTGTAAATGATCCGGTAATCAATGTGAGGAATCTAGCGGATGAAGGGTTACAGGACTGTAAATGATCCAGTAATCAATGTGAGGAATCTAGCAGATGAAGGGTTACAGGACTGTAAATGATCCGGTAATCAATGTGAGGAATCTAGAGGATGAAGGGTTACAGGGCTGTAAATGATCCGGTAATCAATGTGAGGAATCTAGCAGATGAAGGGTTACAGGACTGTAAATGATCCGGTCATCAAAGTGAGGAATCTAGTGGATGAAGGTTTACAGGACTGTAAATGATCCGGTCATCAAAGTGAGGAATCTAGCGGATGGAAGGTTACAGGACTGTAAATGATTCGGTAATCAATGTGAAGAATCTGTCGGATGAAGGGTTACAGGACTGTAAATGATCCGGTAATCAATGTGAGGAATCTAGAGGATGAAGGGTTACAGGACTGTAAATGATCCGGTAATCAATGTGAGGAATCTAGCAGATGAAGGGTTACAGGACTGTTAATGATCCAGTAATCAATGTGAGGAACAGGGGCGGACTGACCATTTGGAAACTCAGGCACTGCCCGAGGGCCCGGGGTCAGTAGAGGCCTCCATGAGATGCCCCTGGTACCTTTTTCATAGGCTTTTTTGAATTTGGCCAAGGACACAGGGGCCCCATGATCCCCTATTGCCCAGGGGCCCCATGAGTTGTCAGTCTGCCCCTGGTGAGGAATCTAGATAAAGGGTTACAGGACTGTAAATGATCAAGTAATCAAAGGATGACAGAATTATGAGACATCCCTGAAGTGAGGAGGTACAGAATTATGAGATGTTCACCAATTTAGGGATTCCAGGTTTATAGTGGATCCGGCGGGACTAAATAAGATCCTAGGCTCAATGATTATGGGATCCAACAGGAGGTTACAGCATTAGGCACAGTCCAGCAGATGAGGGGTTGTAGATTAATGAGGGATCCAATGCTAGATTAGAAATAGGATTATGAGGGATCCAGTAGTCAGACGTTTATAGTATTATGAGGGTTCCATTTGCCAAAAGATTACAGGACTCTGAGGAATTTGGACATTGATGGGTTACAGGATTATGAGGGATTTGGAAGCTGATGGTTATGGAATTTTGAAAGATTTGGAAGCTGATGGTTATGGAATTTTGAAAGATTTGGAAGTTGATGGTTATGGAATTTCGAAAGATTTGGAAGTTGATGGTTATGGAATTTCGAAAGATTTGGAAGCTGATGGTTATGGAATTTTGAAAGATTTGGAAGTTGATGGTTATGCAATTTCGAAAGATTTGGAAGCTGATGGTTATGGAATTTCGAAAGATTTGGAAGTTGATGGTTATGGAATTTCGAAAGATTTGGAAGTTGATGGTTATGGAATTTCGAAAGATTTGGAAGTTGATGGTTATGGAATTTCGAAAGATTTGGAAGCTGATGGTTATGGAACTTTGAAAGATTTGGAAGTTGATGGTTATAGAATTTCGAAAGATTTGGAAGTTGATGGTTATGGAATTTTGAAAGATTTGGAAGTTGATGGTTTACGTCACGGGTGTCAAACTGGCTGCCCTCCAGCTGTTGCCACACTAGAAATCCAATGAGGCATTGCAAGATTGACAGCTACAAGCATGACTCCCAAAAGCAGGGGAATGATGGGACTCGTAGTCCCGCAACAGCTGAAGGGCCACCAGTTTCACACCCCTGGTTTACGTCAACATGTTTGAAGAGTTACAGGAATATTAGGATTCTGGCAATTGATGAGTTACAAGATAATGGGGGGGGTTAGCTGGCAGTTGAAAGGTTGCAGAATAATGAGGGAGCCAGAAGTTAAAGGGTTAAAGGATCCAACAGCATAGAATTACAGGAAATTAGGGAACCAGAGATAAAGGGTTTTAAAGTAAGTTTTAAAAAATTGTAAAAAAAAAATGGTGGTTGGTGGGTAAAAAGAAAATGAAGGGTCTGGCAGTTGAAGGGTTACAGGATAAAGCGAGATCTAGCAGTTGATACACTATATTGCCCTTCAAATCATGTGATTCAGGTGTTCCAATAATCTCCATGGCCACAGTTGTGTAAAATCAAGCCCCTAGGCATGCAGACTGCTTCTACAAACATATGTGAAAGAATGGGTCGCTCTCAGGAGCTCAGTGACTCCGAGCGTGGTCCCGTGATAGGTTGTCACCTATGATAAGTCCATCCGTGACATTTCCTGGCTACTAAATATTCCACGCTCAACTGTTAGTGGGATTATAACAAAGTGGAAGCAACTGGGAACAACAGCAACTCAGCCACCAAGTGGTAGGCCACGTCACATGACAGAGCGGGGTCAGCGCACAGTGCGCAGAAGTCACCAACTGTCTTCAGAGTCAATAGCTAAAGACCTCCAAACTTGGTGTGGCCTTCAGATGAGCACAACAACAGTGTGTAGAGAGCTTCATGGAATGGGTTTCCAAGGCCAAGCAGCTGCATCCAAGCCTTACATCACCAAGTGCAATGTAAAGCGTTGGATGCCGTGGTGTAAAGCATGCCACCACTGAACTCTAGAGCAATGGAGACGTGTTCTCTGGAGTGACCAATCATGCTTCTCTGTCTGGCAATCTGTTGGACGTGTCTGCGTTTGGCAGTTGCCAGGAGAATGGTACTTTCCTGACTGCATTGTGCCAAGTGTAAAGTTTGGTGGAGGGGAGATTATGGTGTGGGGTTGTTTTTCAGGTGTTGGGTTCGGCCCCCTAGTTCCAGTGAAATGAAGTCTTAAAGTGTCAGCATACCAAGACATTTCGGACAATTTCATGCTCCCAACTTTGTGGGAGGAGTTTGGGGATGGCCCCTTCCTGTTCCAACATGACTGCACACCAGTGCACCAAGCAAGGTCCATAAAGACATGGAGGAGCCAGTTTGGGGTGGAGGAACTTGACTGGCCTGCACAGAGTCCTGACCTCAACCCCATAGAACACCTTTGGGATGAATTAGAGCGCAGACTGCGAGCCAGGCCTCCTCCCCCGACATCAGTGCCTGACCTCACAAATGTGCTTCTGGAAGAATGGTCCAACCTTCCCATAGACACCCTCCTAAACCTTGTGGATGGCCTTCCCAGAAGAGTTGAAGCTGGTATAGCTGCAAAGGGTGGGGCCAACTCAATATTGAACCCTACGGACTAAGACTGGGGGGCCATTAAAGTTCATGTGCGGCCCAATACTTTTTGCAATATAATGTAGATAACAGAATAATGAGGCATTCAGTTTATTATTTATTACAGGTACTTACAGACAGTAAAATAAGTATTGAACACGTCACCATTTGTCTAGGTAAATATAATTTTAAAGGTGCTATTGAAATTTTCACCACATGTCGGTAACAACCCATGCATTATACATACAAAGAGACTAAAAAAATACATTCAGAAATTAAGTTATGTGTAATAAATAAGAATGACACAGGGAAAAGGTATTGAACACGCTAACTGAAATCTATTCAATACTTGGTACAAAATCCTTTGTTGGTAATGATAGCTACAAGATGCCTCCTGTATGGAGAAACTAGCCGCATGCATTGCTCAGGTGTGATTTTGGCTCATTCTTCCACACAGTCTTCAAATCTTGAAGGTTCCGTGGGCCTCCTCTATGAACTCTGATATTTAGTTCTTTCTATGTTGATGAGGGGTCTGGCAGTTGAAGGGTTACATGTTGGTGAGGGATCTGGCAGTTGATGTTTTACATGTTGGTGAGGGGTTCAGCAGTTGAGCGGTTACATGTTGGTTAGGGGTCTGGCAGTTGAAGGGTTACATGTTGGTGAGGGTTCTGGCAGTTATTATTATTATTATTATACAGTATTTATAAAGCGCCAATAGTTCGCTCAGCGCTGTACATTACAAAGGGGGACAGAACATGTGACAGAACAATACCAATACAATGCAAAACATGAGGGGATTGAGGGCCCTGCTCTTTCGAGCTTACAATCTAGGAGATGAAGGGTTACATGTTGGTGAGGGCTCTGGCAGTTGAAGGGTTAAATGTTGATGGGGGTCTGGCAGTTGAAGGGTTGCATGTGTATGAGGGGTCTTGCAGTTGAAGGGTTACATGTTGGTGAGGGATCTGGCAGTTGAGGTTTTACATGTTGGTGAGGGATCTGGCAGTTGAAGGGTTACATGTTGGTGAAGGATCTGGCAGTTAAAGGGTTACATGCTGGTGAGGAACCTGGCAGTTTAAGGGTTACATGTTGATGGGCGTTTGGCAGTTGAAGAGTTACTTGTTAATGAGGTCTGATGTTGAAGGGTTCCATGTGTATGAAGGGTCTGGCAGTTGAAGGGTTACATGTTGATGATGAGGGTCAGGCAGTTGAAGGGTTACATGTTGATGGGCGTTTGGCAGTTGAAGAGTTACTTGTTAATGAGGTCTGATGTTGAAGGGTTCCATGTGTATGAAGGGTCTGGCAGTTGAAGGGTTACATGTTGATGATGAGGGTCAGGCAGTTGAAGGGTTACATGTTGGTGAAGGATCTGGCATTTGAAAGGTTAAATGCTGATGAGGGATCTGGCAGTTGAAGGATTACATGTTGGTGAGGGTCTATCAGTTGAAGGGTTACATGTTGGTGAGGTGTCTGGCAGTTGAAGGGTTACATGTTGATGGGCGTCTGGCAGTTGAAGGGTTACATGTTGGTGAGGGATCTGGCAGTTGAAGGGTTACATGTTGGTGAAGGATCTGTCAGTTGAAGGGTTACATGTTGGTGAGGGATCTGGCAGTTGAAGGGTTAAATGTTGGTGAGGGATCTGGCAATTGAGGGGTTTCATGTTGGTGAGGGGGTCTGTCAGTTGAGGGGTTTCATGTTGGTGAGGGGGTCTGTCAGTTGAAGGGTTACATGTTGGTGAGGGATCTGGCTGTTGAGGGGTTACATGTTGGTGAGGAATCTGGCAGTTGAAGGGTTACATGTTGATAGGGGTCTGGTAAATGAAGGGTTACATGTTAATGAGGTCTGGATGTAGAAGAATTACGTGTTGGTGAGGGGTCTGGCAGTTGAAGGGTTACATGTTGGTGAGGGGTCTGGCAGTTGAAGGGTTACATGCTGGTGAGGGATCTGGCAATTGAGGGGTTACATGTTGGTGAGGTGTCTGGCAGATGAAGGGTTACATGTTGGTGAGGGGTCTGGCAGTTGAAGGGTTACATGTTGGTGAGGGGTCTGGCAGTTGAGGGGTTACATTTTGGTTAGGGGTCTGGCAGTTGAAGAGTTACATGTTGGTGAAGGGTCTGGCAGTTTAACGGTTACATGTTTGTGAGGTGTCTGGAAGTTGAAGGATTACATGTTGGTGAGGGTCTGGCAGTTGAAGGGTTATATGCTGGTGAGGGACCTGGCAGTTGAAGGGTTACATGTTGATGGGGGTCTGGCAGTTGAAGGGTTACATTTTGATGGGGGTCTGGCTGTTGAAGGGTTACATGTGTATGAGGGGTCTGGATGTTGAAGGGTTACATGTGTATGAGGGGTCTGGATGTTGAAAGGGTTACATGCTGGTGAGGGATCAGGCAGTTGAAGGGTTAAATGCTGGTGAGAGATCTGGCAGTTGAAGGGTTACATGTTGATGGGGGTCTGGCAGTTAAAGGGTTGAATGTGTATGAGGGATCTGGCAGTTAAAGGGTTACATGCTGGTGAGGAACCTGGCAGTTTAAGGGTTACATGTTAGTGAGGGTCTGGCAGTTGAAGAGTTACTTGTTAATGAGGTCTGGATGTTGAAGGGTTACATGTGTATGAAGGGTCTGGCAGTTGAAGGGTTACATGTTGGTGAAGGATCTGGTATTTGAAGGGTTAAATGCTGGTGAGGGATCTGAAGTATTATATGTTGGAGAGGGTCTAGCAGTTGAAGGGTTACATGTTGGTGAGGTGTCTGGCAGTTGAAGGGTTACATGTTGATGGGCGTCTGGCAGTTGAAGAGTTGCATGTGTATGAGGGATCTGGCAGTTGAAGGGTTACATGTTGGTGAGGGATCTGGCAGCTGAGGGGTTACATGTTGGTGAGGATCTGGCAGTTGAAGGGTTACATGTTGGTGAAGGATCTGGAAGTTGAAGGGTTACATGTTGGTGATGAGGGTCTGGCAGATGAAGGGTTACATGTTGGTGAAGTATCTGGCATTTGAAGGGCTCAATGCTGGTGAGGGATCTTGCAGTTGAAGGATTACATGTTGGTGAGGGATCTGGCAGTTGAGGGGTTACATGATGGTGAGGGATCTGGCAGTTGAAGGGTTACATGTTGGTGAGGGGTCTGGCAGTTGAAGGGTTACATGTTGGTGAGGGGTCTGGCAGTTGAGGGGTTACATGTTGGTGAGGGATCTGGCAGTTGAGGGGTTACATGTTGGTGAGGGGTCTGGCAGTTGAGGGGTTACATGTTGGTGAGGGGTCTGGTAGTTGAAGGGTTACATGTTGGTGAGGGGTCTGGCAGTTGAGGGGTTACATGTTGGTGAGGGGTCTGGCAGTTGAGGGGTTACATGTTGGTGAGGGGTCTGGCAGTTGAAGGGTTACATGTTGGTGAGGGGTCTGGCAGTTGAGGGGCTACATTTTGGTGAGGGGTCTGGCAGTTGAGGGATTATGGGTAATGAAGAGTCTGGCAGCTGAGGGGTTAAATGTTGGTGAGGGATCTGGCAGTTGAGGGGTTAAGTGTTGGTGAGGGATCTGGCAGTTGAGGGGTTAAGTGTTGGTGAGGGGTCTGGCAGCTGAGGGGTTACGTGTTGGTGAGGGATCTGGCAGCTGAGGGGTTAAGTGTTGGTGAGGGGTCTGGCAGCTGAGGGGTTAAGTGTTGGTGAGGGGTCTGGCAGCTGAGGGGTTAGATGTTGGTGAGGGGTCTGGCAGCTGAGGGGTTAAGTGTTGGTGAGGGGTCTGGCAGCTGAGGGGTTACGTGTTGGTGAGGGGTCTGGCAGCTGAGGGGTTACGTGTTGGTGAGGGGTCTGGCAGCTGAGGGGTTACGTGTTGGTGAGGGATCTGGCAGTTGAGGGGTTACATGTTGGTGAGGGGTCTGGCAGTTGAGGGGTTACATGTTGGTGAGGGGTCTGGCAGTTGAGGGGTTATGGGTAATGAAGAGTCTGGCAGATGAGGGGTTAAATGTTGGTGAGGGATCTGGCAGTTGAGGGGTTACGTGTTGGTGAGGGATCTGGCAGTTGAGGGGTTATGTGTTGGTGAGGGGTCTGGCAGTTGAGGGGTTAAGTGTTGGTGAGGGGTCTGGCAGCTGAGGGGTTACGTGTTGGTGAGGGGTCTGGCAGCGGAGGGTTTACGTGTTGGTGAGGGGTCTGGCAGCTGAGGGGTTACGTGTTGGTGAGGGGTCTGGCAGCTGAGGGGTTACGTGTTGGTGAGGGGTCTGGCAGCTGAGGGGTTACGTGTTGGTGAGGGGTCTGGCAGCTGAGGGGTTACGTGTTGGTGAGGGGTCTGGCAGCTGAGGGGTTACGTGTTGGTGAGGGATCTGGCAGCTGAGGGGTTACGTGTTGGTGAGGGATCTGGCAGTTGAGAGGTTACGTGTTGGTGAGGGGTCTGGCAGTTGAGGGGTTAAGTGTTGGTGAGGGGTCTGGCAGCTGGGGGGTTAAGTGTTGGTGAGGGGTCTGGCAGCTGAGGGGTTAGGTGTTGGTGAGGGATCTGGCAGCTGAGGGGTTATGTGTTGGTGAGGGGTCTGGCAGCTGAGGGGTTACGAGTTGGTGAGGGGTCTGGCAGCTGAGGGGTTACGTGTTGGTGAGGGATCTGGCAGCTGAGGGGTTACGTGTTGGTGAGGGATCTGGCAGCTGAGGGGTTACGTGTTGGTGAGGGATCTGGCAGCTGAGGGGTTAAATGTTGGTGAGGGGTCTGGCAGCTGAGGGGTTACGTGTTGGTGAGGGATCTGGCAGCTGAGGGGTTACGTGTTGGTGAGGGATCTGGCAGCTGAGGGGTTAAGTGTTGGTGAGGGGTCTGGCAGCTGAGGGGTTACGTGTTGGTGAGGGATCTGGCAGCTGAGGGGTTACGTGTTGGTGAGGGATCTGGCAGCTGAGGGGTTACTTGTTGGTGAGGGATCTGGCAGCTCAGGGGTTAAGTGTTGGTGAGGGATCTGGCAGCTGAGGGGTTACGTGTTGGTGAGGGATCTGGCAGCTCAGGGGTTAAGTGTTGGTGAGGGGTCTGGCAGCTGAGGGGTTACGTGTTGGTGAGGGGTCTGGCAGCTGAGGGGTTACGTGTTGGTGAGGGGTCTGGCAGCTGAGGGGTTACGTGTTGGTGAGGGGTCTGGCAGTTGAGGGGTTACATGTTGGTGAGGGGTCAGGCAGTTGAGGGGTTATGGGTAATGAAGAGTCTGGCAGCTGAGGGGTTAAATGTTGGTGAGGGATCTGGCAGTTGAGGGGTTACGTGTTGGTGAGGGATCTGGCAGTTGCGGGGTTATGTGTTGGTGAGGGGTCTGGCAGCTGGGGGGTTACGAGTTGGTGAGGGGTCTGGCAGCTGAGGGGTTACGTGTTGGTGAGGGATCTGGCAGCTGAGGGGTTAAGTGTTGGTGAGGGGTCTGGCAGCTGAGGGGTTACGTGTTGGTGAGGGGTCTGGCAGCTGAGGGGTTACGTGTTGGTGAGGGATCTGGCAGCTCAGGGGTTAAGTGTTGGTGAGGGGTCTGGCAGCTGAGGGGTTACGTGTTGGTGAGGGGTCTGGCAGCTGAGGGGTTACGTGTTGGTGAGGGGTCTGGCAGCTGAGGGGTTACGTGTTGGTGAGGGGTCTGGCAGCTGAGGGGTTACGTGTTGGTGAGGGATCTGGCAGCTGAGGGGTTACGTGTTGGTGAGGGATCTGGCAGCTGAGGGGTTACGTGTTGGTGAGGGATCTGGCAGTTAAGGGGTTATGGGTAATGAAGAGTCTGGCAGTTGAAGGGTTGTAGGATTTGGGATGGCCCCGCCCCCTCAGGTAGTGACATCAGACATACAGAGAAGATCTGGCAGCTGAGGGGTTAGGTGTTGGTGAGGGATCTGGCAGCTGAGGGGTTAAGTGTTGGTGAGGGGTCTGGCAGCTGAGGGGTTACGAGTTGGTGAGGGGTCTGGCAGCTGAGGGGTTACGTGTTGGTGAGGGGTCTGGCAGCTGAGGGGTTACGTGTTGGTGAGGGGTCTGGCAGCTGAGGGGTTACGTGTTGGTGAGGGGTCTGGCAGCTGAGGGTTACGTGTTGGTGAGGGGTCTGGCAGCTGAGGGGTTACGTGTTGGTGAGGGATCTGGCAGCTGAGGGGTTACGTGTTGGTGAGGGATCTGGCAGCTGAGGGGTTACGTGTTGGTGAGGGATCTGGCAGCTGAGGGGTTAAGTGTTGGTGAGGGGTCTGGCAGCTGAGGGGTTACGTGTTGGTGAGGGATCTGGCAGCTGAGGGGTTACGTGTTGGTGAGGGATCTGGCAGCTGAGGGGTTACTTGTTGGTGAGGGATCTGGCAGCTCAGGGGTTAAGTGTTGGTGAGGGATCTGGCAGCTGAGGGGTTACGTGTTGGTGAGGGATCTGGCAGCTCAGGGGTTAAGTGTTGGTGAGGGGTCTGGCAGCTGAGGGGTTACGTGTTGGTGAGGGGTCTGGCAGCTGAGGGGTTACGTGTTGGTGAGGGGTCTGGCAGTTGAGGGGTTACGTGTTGGTGAGGGGTCAGGCAGTTGAGGGGTTATGGGTAATGAAGAGTCTGGCAGCTGAGGGGTTAAATGTTGGTGAGGGATCTGGCAGTTGAGGGGTTACGTGTTGGTGAGGGATCTGGCAGTTGCGGGGTTATGTGTTGGTGAGGGGTCTGGCAGTTGAGGGGTTAAGTGTTGGTGAGGGGTCTGGCAGCTGGGGGGTTACGAGTTGGTGAGGGGTCTGGCAGCTGAGGGGTTACGTGTTGGTGAGGGATCTGGCAGCTGAGGGGTTAAGTGTTGGTGAGGGGTCTGGCAGCTGAGGGGTTACGTGTTGGTGAGGGGTCTGGCAGCTGAGGGGTTACGTGTTGGTGAGGGATCTGGCAGCTCAGGGGTTAAGTGTTGGTGAGGGGTCTGGCAGCTGAGGGGTTACGTGTTGGTGAGGGGTCTGGCAGCTGAGGGGTTACGTGTTGGTGAGGGGTCTGGCAGCTGAGGGGTTATGTGTTGGTGAGGGGTCTGGCAGCTGAGGGGTTACGTGTTGGTGAGGGATCTGGCAGCTGAGGGGTTACGTGTTGGTGAGGGATCTGGCAGCTGAGGGGTTACGTGTTGGTGAGGGATCTGGCAGTTAAGGGGTTATGGGTAATGAAGAGTCTGGCAGTTGAAGGGTTGTAGGATTTGGGATGGCCCCGCCCCCTCAGGTAGTGACATCAGACATACAGAGAAGATCTGGCAGCTGAGGGGTTAGGTGTTGGTGAGGGATCTGGCAGCTGAGGGGTTAAGTGTTGGTGAGGGGTCTGGCAGCTGAGGGGTTACGAGTTGGTGAGGGGTCTGGCAGCTGAGGGGTTACGTGTTGGTGAGGGGTCTGGCAGCTGAGGGGTTACGTGTTGGTGAGGGGTCTGGCAGCTGAGGGGTTACGTGTTGGTGAGGGGTCTGGCAGCTGAGGGGTTACGTGTTGGTGAGGGGTCTGGCAGCTGAGGGGTTACGTGTTGGTGAGGGGTCTGGCAGCTGAGGGGTTACGTGTTGGTGAGGGATCTGGCAGCTGAGGGGTTACGTGTTGGTGAGGGATCTGGCAGCTGAGGGGTTACGTGTTGGTGAGGGATCTGGCAGTTAAGGGGTTATGGGTAATGAAGAGTCTGGCAGTTGAAGGGTTGTAGGATTTGGGATGGCCCCGCCCCCTCAGGTAGTGACATCAGACATACAGAGAAGATCACACAGAGCACACTGCAGGCTGATCTCTCTCCATCACTGCACCACCATCATCATCCTCACACTGCATCACTGCACCTGAGATCTCTGCAGCCCCCCCCCCACACACACACACACACACTCAGCATGATAGGTGTCTGATCATCACTAGAGATGCACAATCTGGGGGTGGTGTGACCCCCAAAAGGTGAAAGCTCTGCAACATCACAGGGTGAGTACAGCTACTGCACACCTTTCATCATGTATGTACCATGTATGTATACAATGGCGTGATTATACTGCACTCCTCCCATCATGTATGTACCATGTATGTATACAATGATATGTGATTACACTGCACGCCTCCCATCATGTATGTACCATGTATGTATACAATGATGTGTGATTATACTGCACGCCTCCCATCATGTATGTACCATGTATGTATACAATGATATGTGATTATATTGCATTCCCCTGGGTACATGAATGCATAGGAATGCCATCAGACGGAGGCACAGCTTCCTATACATACATCCCAGGCTGTACAGGAGGGTCGGATAGAGGTGTATGTGTGTTGTGTGTTGTCTGGTTGTATGGTATATTGTCTGCTTGTGTATCATGTGAGGGTCTTGCTGTGCACAGTGTCGGGTGTACACACAGATGGGGGGATTTGCACTTGATCTCCGGGCCTGCGGCTTGTGCTGCCCACCAGACATCTGTACTATCCTCTGGACATCATCGTACATCTCTGCCATATGGAACCGAGCCTCCACACTGCCTGTGTGTGAGCATTCTATTGTGCGTGTGTATTCCTTGTGTGTGTTTTATTATATGTGTGTTTGTGGGTATTCCATTTTGTGTGTGTGTGTGTGTATTCCAGTGTGTGTGTGTATTCCAGTGTGTGTGTGTATTCCAGTGTGTGTGTGTATTCCAGTGTGTGTGTGTGTGTGTATTCCAGTGTGTTGTGTATTCCAGTGTGTGTGTGTTGTGTATTCCAGTGTGTGTACTCCATTGTGTATGTGTGTTTGCGTGTGTGTATTGTATGATGTGTGTGTGAATTGTATGATGTGTGTGTGTGAATTGTATGATGTGTGTGTGTGTGTGTGTGAATTGTATGGTGTGTGTGTGTGAAGTGTGTGTGTGTGAATTGTATGGTGTGTGTGTGTGTGAATTGTATGATGTGTGTGTATGTGAAGTGTGTGTGTGTGTGTGTGTGTGTGTGTGTGTGTGTGTGTGTGTGTGTGAAGTGTGTGTGTATGTGAATTGTGTGTATGTATGTGAAGTGTGTGTGTGTGTGAATTGTATGATGTGTGTGTATGTGAAGTGTGTGTGAAGTGTGTGTGTATGTGAATTGTGTGTATGTATGTGAAGTGTGTGTGTGTGTGTGTGTGTGAAGTGTGTGTGTATGTGAATTGTGTGTATGTATGTGAAGTGTGTGTGTGTGTGTGTGTGTGAAGTGTGTGTGTATGTGAATTGTGTGTATGTATGTGAAGTGTGTGTGTGTGTGTGTGTGTGTGTGTGTGTGTGTGAATTGTGTGTGTATATGAAGTGTGTGTTTCAGTGAGGTTTATTTCAGTCCATGTGTGAGCTGTGTGTTGCTGTATTGTACTGTGATGGAGAGATGACCCTTCCTTGGTGTAGTAGGGGATACAATGTCTCCTCATTACATACACACAACAATCTGCTCCATGTCAGGATAATCCCGGATCAGCCCCCAGAGAATATCCCGCTCAGCAGAGACTCTTCCCAGTAGGATCTCCTCCTCTCCAGGACGGGTGGAAGGAGATGTGTGGAGATGGTTGGGGTTTGTTCTGTATCGGAGGATTCAGCTATCCGGACATAATGTAGTTGTGTTGTATTTATAGAGGAGAAAAGTGAAACAATGCATACAGTACCAGTGTACAGTGTCTGTGTGGGTATAGACTGTGTGTGTATTATATGTCCAGTATATGTGTGTCTGTGTATTATTACCACCCCCCCCCCCCTTCCCAAGTGTACAATTATATCCCAAACAATCCTCCCCTTGAATAGAACTACTAAATCCAACATTGAAATGTTTTGTAAATCATTTTTAATTTGCCAAAATATGAAAGTAATGAACACCAGAGGAGACAAAAGTGACCTTTCATCTGAGATCTGATAGAATATGAAGTGTGTAGATACAATGTAACAATACAGGGAGCTGTCCAGTGCTGATACAATATGAAGTGTGTAGATACAATGCAACAATACAGGGAGCTGTCCAGTGCTGATCTGAGGTCTGATAGAATATGAAGTGTGTAGATACAATGTAACAATACAGGGAGCTGTCCAGTGCTGATCCGAGGTCTGATATAATGTAACGGGGAGCTGTCCAGTGCAGATCCAAGGTCTGATACAATATAACAATGCCAGGAGCTGTCCAGTGGTGATGTGAGGTCTGATACAATATGAAGCGTGTAGATACAATGTAACGGAGAGCTGTCCAGTGCTGATGTGAGGTCTGATACATTGTATCTACACGCTTCATATTGTATCAGACCTCACATCAGCACTGGACAGCTCTCCGTTACATTGTATCTACACGCTTCATATTTTATCAGACCTCAGATCAGAACTGGACAGCTCCCCGTTACATTGTATCTACACGCTTCATATTGTATCAGACCTCAGATCAGCACTGGACAGCTCCCCGTTACATTGCATCTACACGCTTCATATTGTAACAATACTGGGAGCTGTCCAGTGCTGATCTGAGGTCTGATACAATATGAAGCGTGTAGATACAATGTAACGGGGAGCTGTCCAGTGCTGATCTGAGGTCTGATAAAATATGAAGCGTGTAGATACAATGTAACGGAGAGCTGTCCAGTGCTGATGTGAGGTCTGATACAATATGAAGCGTGTAGATACAATGTAACAATACTTGGAGCTGTCCAGTGCTAATGTGAGGTCTGATACAATATGAAGTGTGTAGATACAATGTAACAATACAGGGAGCTGTCCAGTGCTGATCTGAGGTCTGATACAATATGAAGCGTGTAGATACAATGTAACAGGGAGCTGTCCAGTGCTAATGTGAGGTCTGATACAATATGAAGTGTGTAGATACAATGTAACAATACAGGGAGCTGTCTAGTGCTAATGTGAGGTCTGATACAATATGAAGCGTGTAGATACAATGTAACAATACTTGGAGCTGTCCAGTGCTAATGTGAGGTCTGATACAATATGAAGTGTGTAGATACAATGTAACAATACAGGGAGCTGTCCAGTGCTGATCTGAGGTCTGATACAATATGAAGTGTGTAGATACAATGTAACAATACAGGGAGCTGTCCAGTGCTGATCTGAGGTCTGATAGCACACACCTATATTTATCACCACATTTATCATCCTTCATTTTTATTATCATCAGCGCTGTGTAAATGTCAGCACTCCTATAAAGGAAATTTCTATTTGATTATTTGCTGTTACTTGAATGTAGAAGTAATAGGAGGGAGAGCTGACTGTGCCGGGAATTGTCTGACACCATATCTCCGTTTATGGCAAAGAAGGGTGAGCTGTGGATTCGGAATACCTCCTTGTTGGACAGCGTGGGATTGTAATGCCACCCGTCCTGCTTCCTCTAGTCCACTGCTATGAGAAGACTTCCATACACTCCAGCATTTTAATCTAGAGCAGGGGTCTCCAAACTGTGGCCCATGGGCCAGATGTGGCCCTTTGCTTGCCTTTATCTGGTCCTTGGGGTACTATTCCTCCCACTGATACCAATGACGGGGCACTATTCCTCCCACTGATACCAATGATGGGGCGCTATTTCTCCCACTGACACCAATGACGGGGCGCTATTCCTCCTACTGACACCAATGATGGGGCACTATTCCTCCTACTGACACCAATGACGGGGCGCTATTCCTCCTACTGACACCAACAATGGGGCACTATTCCTCCTACTGACACCAATGATGGGGCGCTATTCCTCTCACTGATACCAATGATGGGGCGCTATTCCTCCCACTGATACCAATGATGGGGCGCTATTCCTCCCACTGATACCAATGATAGGGCGCTATTCCTCCCACTGACACCAATGGTGGGGCGCTATTCCTCCCACTGACACCAATGACAGGGTGCTATTCCTCCCACTGACACCAATGATGGGGCGCTATTCCTCCCACTGATACCAATGATGGGGCGCTATTCCTCCCACTGACACCAATGATGGGGCACTATTCCTCCCACTGACACCAATGATGGGGCGCTATTCCTCCCACTGACATCAATGATGGGGCACTATTCCTCCCACGGATACCAGTGATGGGGCGCTATTCCTCCCACTGATACCAATAATAGGGCGCTATTCCTCCCACTGATACCAATGATGGGGCGCTATTCCTCCCACTGATACCAATGATGGGGCGCTATTCCTCCCACTGATACCAATGATGGGGCGCTATTCCTCCCACTGACACCAATGATGGGGCACTATTCCTCCCACTGACACCAATGACAGGGTGCTATTCCTCCTACTGACACCAGTGATGGGGCGCTATTCCTCCTACTGATACCAATGATGGGGCGCTATTCCTCCCACTGACACCAATGATGGGGCGCTATTCCTCCCACTGACACCAATGATGGGGCGCTATTCCTCCCACTGACATCAATGATGGGGCACTATTCCTCCCACTGATACCAGTGATGGGGCACTAGTCCTCCCACTGATACCAATGATGGGGCGCTATTCCTTCCACTGATACCAATGATGGGGCGCTATTCCTTCCACTGATACCAATGATGGGGCGCTATTCCTTCCACTGATACCAATGATGGGGCGCTATTCCTCCTACTGACACCAATGATGGGGCGCTATTCCTCCCACTGACATCAATGATGGGGCGCTATTCCTCCCACTGATACCAATGATGGGGCACTATTCCTCCCACTGATACCAATGATGGGGCATTATTCCTCCTACTGACACCAATGATGGGGCGCTATTCCTCCCACTGATACCAATGATGGGGCGCTATTCCTCCCACTGATACCAATGATGGGGCGCTATTCCTCCCACTGATACCAATGATGGGGCGCTATTCCTCCCACTGACACCAATGGTGGGGTACTATTCCTGCTACTGACACCAATTTTGATGTAATGATGTAAACTGGCTCTTTGTTGGAAGGTTTATAAAAACCCTGGTCTAGAGGCTTCCATACACTCCAGCATTATACAGGTGAAACTCGAAAAATTAGAATATGGTGCAAAAGTTCATTTATTTCAGTAATCCAACTTAAAAGGTGAAACTAATATATGAGATAGACTCATTACATGCAAAGCAAGATAGTTCAAGCCGCGATTTGTCATCATTGTGATGATTATGGCTTACAGCTCATGAAAACCCCAAATCCACAATCTCAGAAAATGAGAATATTGTGAAAAGGTGGAATATTCTCGGCTCAAAGTGTCCCACTCTAATCAGATAATTAAGCCATAACACCTGCAAAGGGTTCCTGAGCCTTTAAATGGTCTCTCAGTCTGGTTCAGTAGGAATCACAATCATGGGAAAGACTGCTGACCTGACACCATCATTGACACCCTCCATATGGAGGGAAAGCCTCAAAAGGGAATTGCAAAAGAAGTTGTATGTTCCCAAAGTGCTGTATCAAAGCACATTAATAGAAAGTTATGTGGAAGGGAAAAGTGTGGAAGAAAAAGGTGCACAAGCAGCAGGGATGACCACAGCCTGGAGAGGACTGTCAGGAAAAGGCCATTCAAAAGTGTTGGGGACTTTCACAAGGAGTGGACTGAGGCTGGAGTCAGTGCATCAAGAGCCAACACACACAGACGGATCCTGGACATGGGCTTCAAATGTCGTATTCCTCTTGTCAAGACGCTCCTGAACAACAAACATCAAAAGCGCCTTACCCGGGCTAAAGAAAAACAGACCTGGTCTATTGCTCAGTGCTCCAAAGTCCTCTTTTCTGATGAGAGCAACTTTTGCATCTCATTTGGAAACCAAGGACCCAGAGTATGGAGGAAGAATGGAGAGGCCCAAGGCCCCCGAGTATGGAGGAAGAATGGAGAGGCCCAAGGCCCCCGAGTATGGAGGAAGAATGGAGAGGCCCAAGGCCCCCGAGTATGGAGGAAGAATGGAGAGGCCCAAGGACCCCGAGTATGGAGGAAGAATGGAGAGGCCCAAGGACCCCGAGTATGGAGGAAGAATGGAGAGGCCCAAGGACGCAGAGTATGGAGGAAGAATGGAGAGGCCCAAGGACCCCGAGTATGGAGGAAGAATGGAGAGGCCCAAGGACCCCGAGTATGGAGGAGGAATGTAGAGACCCAAGGACCCCGAGTATGGAGGAAGAATGGAGAGGCCCAAGGACCCCGAGTATGGAGGAAGAATGGAGAGGCACAAGGACCCCGAGTATGGAGGAAGAATGGAAAGGCACACACTGCAAGATGCTTGAAGTCCAGTGTGAAGTTTCCACAGTCTGTGTTGATTTGGGGAGCCATGTCATCTGCTGGTATTGGTCCACTGTGCTTCATTAAGTCCAGGGTCAATGCAGCCGTCTACCAGGAGATTTTGGAGCACTTCATGCTTCCTTCCACAGACAAGCTTTATGGGGATGCTGACTTCATTTTCCAGCAGGACTTGGCACCGCCCACACTGCCAAAAGCACCAAAACCTGGTTCAATGACCGTGGGATTACTGTGCTTGATTGGCCAGCAAACTCGCCTGACCTGAACCCCCCCCTTAGAGAATCTATGGGGCATTGCCAAGAGAAAGATGAGAGACATGAGACCGAACAATGCAGAAGACCTGAAGGCCGCTATTGAAGCATCCTGGTCTTCCATAACACCTCAGCAGTGCCACAGGCTGATAGCTTCCATACCACGCCGCATTGAGGCAGTAATTGCTGCAAAAGGGGCCCAAACCAAGTACTGAGTACATATGCATGCTTCTACTTTTCAGAGGTCCGATATTGTTCTATGTACAATCCTTGTATTATTGATTGCATGGAATATTCTCATTTTCTGAGATTGTGGATTTGGGGTTTTCATGAGCTGTAAGCCATAATCATCACAATGATGACAAATCACGGCTTGAACTATCTTGCTTTGCATGTAATGAGTCTATCTCATATATTAGTTTCACCTTTTAAGTTGCTGCTCTGAAATAAATTAACTTTTGCACGATATTCTAATTTTTCGAGTTTTCACCTGTAGTCTAGCCTTTCATACAGTGCATCCAGAAAGTATTCCCAGCGCTTCACTTTTGCCACATTTTGTTATGTTACAGCCTTATTCCAAAATGGAATAAGTTCATTTTTTCCTCAACATTCTACAAACAATACTCCATAATAACAATGTAAAAGAAGTTCGTTTTGAAATCTTTGAAATTTATTAAAAATAAAAAAACAAAAAGAAACCCATGTACATAAACATTCACAACCTTTGCTATGACACTCAAAATTGAGCTCTGGTGCATCCTGTTCCCACTGATCATCCTTGAGATGTTTCCACAACTTGATTGGAGTCCACCTGTGGGAGATTCAGTTGATTGGACCTGATTAGGAAAGGCATAAACCTGTCTATAGAAGGTCCCACAGGGAACAGTGCATGTCAGAGCACAAACCAAGCCATGAAGTCCAAGGAATTGTCCGTAGACCTCCGAGACAGGATTGTATCAAGGCACAGATCTGGGGAAGGGTACAGAAACATTTTTCCAGCATTGAAGGTCCCAATGAGCACAGTGGCCTCCATCATCCGTAAATGGAAGAAGTTTGAAACCACCAGGAATCTTCCTAGAGCAAGTCGCCCAGCCAAAATGAGTGACCGAGGGAGAAGGGCCTTAGCCAGGGAGGTAACCAAGCACCTGATGTTCAGTCTAAAAGAGCTCCAGCATTTCTCTGTGTTGAAAGGAGAACTTTCCAGAAGAACAACCATCTCTGCAGCACTCCACCAATCAGGCCTGTATGGTAGAGTGGCCAGACGGAAGCTACTCCTCAGTAAAAGGCAAATGGCAGCCCGCCTGGAGTTTGCCAAAAGGCACTTGAGGGACTCTCAGAACATGAGAAACAAAATTCTCTGGTCTGATGAAACAAAGATTGAACTCTTTGGCCTGAATTCCAAACGTCATGTCTGGAGGAAACCAGGCAACGCTCACCACCTGGCCAATACCATCCCTACAGTGAAGCATGGTGGTGGCAGCATCATGCTGTGGGGATGTTTTTCAGTGGCAGGAACTGGGAGACTAGTCAGGATGGAAGGAAAGATGAATGCAGCAATGTACAGAGACATCCTTGATGAAAACCTGTTCCAGAGCGCTCTGGACCTTAGACTGGGGCGATGGTTCATCTTTCAACAGGACAACGACCCTAAGCACACAGCCCACATAACAAACAAGTGGCTACGGCTACTCTTTGAATGTCCTGGAGTAGCCCAGACTTGAACCCAATTGAACATCTCTGGAGAGATCTGAAAATGGCTGTGCACTGACACTCCCCATCCAACCTGATGGAGCTTGAGAGGTCCTGCAAAGAAGAATGGGAGAAATTGCCCAAAAATAGGTGTGCCAAGCTTGTAGCATCATACTCAAAACGACTTGAGGCTGTAATTGGTGCTAAAGGAGCTTCAACAATGTGTTTGTTTGTTTTTTTTTTTTCTTCTTTTTCATTTTTTTTATTTTTAATAAATTGCAAAGTTTGCAAAACGAACTTCTTTCACGTTGTCATTATGGGGTATTGTTTGTAGAATGTTGAGGGAAAAAATGAATTTAATCCATTTTGGAATAAGTCCGTAACATAACAAAATGTGGCCAAAGTTAAGTGCTGGGAATACTTTCTGGATGCGCTGTGCACTCCAGCATTATAGTCTAGAGCAGTGTTTCTCAACCTTTTTCCAGTAAAGGCACCCTTTAAAATTATGGACAGTCTTGAGGCACCCCATTCTAAAATTTTAAAAACTATTCTGATAGTTTTATATAACGCAGCAATATCCACACACATAGGACACCCAACATTGGAGGTGATTTATTCTTCCAAAGCAAATACACTTTTGCACACTGGTTCTGAGTAGTATTCCCATGTTTCTCCTCTCCCTCAGTTTTCCCCTTCACTGAGTTAATGTGGCCCCAGCACTGATGGAGAGGGGCAAGGGAGGGTCAAACTAGGATGGTGTGCAGGCAGCTGACATCCTCCTTATCAACTGATGATGTTATTGGTTGTCAGGACGCCGGCGGCTAGAAGGTTGTTATGGTGCACAATGAAAACCTGTGGATTTGTGTAACTAAAAGGCAGACTTGTTACACTCACTGGCTTGTATACAAGTTTTAGGCAATTTTTTTTAGAAATTTTGCCAAGGCACCCCTGAAGAAACCTCAAGGCACCCCAGGGTGCCTGGGCACCCTGGTTGAGAAAGGCTGGTCTAGAGAGGCTAACCTTCCATAAACTGATGGTGTCCTGAGGTCTGGTGCAATATGAAGTGTGTAGATACAATGTAACAATACAGGGAGCTGTCCAGTGCTGATCTGAGGCTAGCCTTCCAAAAACTCCAGCATTTTAGTCTAAAAAAAAACCCTTCCTCAGGGCAACTGTGATCAATTGCCTCACAAGGGGGTCCCTTGACCCCACGGTCCAATTCTGAGTCTTATATCAGAATATCCCTACGCTGTTCTTTAGTAACTGTAACTGAGGATACCTTTTTAGATGGTCATTTTTAAGTTCACATTTTAAATTTTACCATAAGGAACACTTCCTATGTCAACTAGAACATCTCCTTTCCTTCATATACGCTGCTCAAAAACACATCCGATGTCAATGGGGAAAAATCTCCTGCTGGATCTCTATACTGACATGGACTGGATAATGTGTTAGGAAGGTAAGGATGCCCCATCGTTTGATGGAAATGATCAACCTACAGAGGACTGAATTCAAAGACACCCTAAAAATCAAAGTGAAAAAATGATGCAGCAGGCTAGTCCATTTTACTAAAATTTCATTGCAGCAACTCAAAATGGTACTCTGTAGTTTGTATGGCCCCCATGTGCATGCCCTGACAACATCGGGGGAATGCTCCTAATGAGACAACGCATGGTGTCCTAGAGTATTTCCTCCCAGATCTGGACCAGGGCATCAATGAGCTCCTGGACAGTCTGAGGTGCAACCTGGTGGTGTCTGATGGCCCAAAACATGATATCCCAGAGTTGATCTATTGGATTTGTGTCAGATGAGGATGGGGGCCATTCAATGGTATCAATTCCTTCATCCTCAAGGAACTGCCTGCATACTCCCTCCACATGAGGCTCGGCATTGTCATGCACCAGGAGGAACCCAGGACCCACTGCACCAGCGTAGGGTCTGACAATGGGTAAAAGGATTTCATCCCGTTACCTAATGGCAGTCAGGGTGACATTGTCTAGCCTGTAAAGGTCTGTGTGTCCCTCCATGGATATGCCTCCCCAGACCATCACTGACCCACCACCAAAACAGTCATGCTGAATGATGTTACAGGCAGCATAATGTTCTCCATGGCTTCTCCAGACCCTTTCATGTCTGTCACATGTGCTCAGGGTGAACCTGCTCTCATCTGTGAAAAGCACAGGGTGCCAGTGGTGGACCTGACAATTCTGGTGTTCAATGGCAAATGCCAATCCAGCTCTATGGTGCCAGGCAGTGAGCACAGGGCCCACTAGAGGATGTCGGGCCTGGGGCCACCCTCTAGAAGTCTGTTTCTGATTGTTTGGTCAGAGACATTCACACTAGTGGCCTGCTGGAGGTCATTTTGTAGGGCTCTGGCAGTACTCATCCTGTTCCTCCTCCCACAAAGGAGTAGATACCGGTCCTGCTGAAGGGTTAAGGACCTTCTACAGCCCTGTCCAGATCTCCTAGAGGAACTGCCTGTCTCCTGGAATCTCCTCCATGCTCTTGAGACTGTGCTGGGAGACACAGAAAACCTCTGGCAATGGCACGTATTGATGTTCCATCTTGGAGGAGTTGGTGCAACCTCTGTAGGGTCCAGGTATTGCCTCATGCTACCAGTAGTGACACTGACCCTAGCCAAAAGCAAAACTAGTGAAAAACAGTCAGAAAACATCTAGTGCACCTGTTTGTTAATTTCATTAACATCAAAGCAGCTGAAACGGATTAACAACCCCCTCTGCTACTTAACTGACTAGATCAATATCCCAGGAGTTTCATTGACTTGATGCTTTACCCTGATTAAAAAGTGTTCCTTTCATTTTTTTGAGCAGTGTATATAGCTGTTGTTCTTCAGGCTACAGTAAGTGGACCTGCAAATATTTTTATGTAGCTGCTTGGCATTGAGTGTTCTGGCTTGGCTTGCTGCTAACCATAAATCCCAAATCTTTTCAGTGCTCTATTTTCTGTTAAAAAGGTGGAAATTAGCAGTGTGTCATTCAGGAGAGCCCAGGAAGCCTTCCTGCCCCTGAGGAAGACATGTGTCAGTGTTGCTTATTTCTCTGTGGCTATCTTCTTCTGATTATCTTCACATCTTGGGACTTTATTTATCTGTATGTGGCCTTACCACAATCTGTCACACTCTCCAGCTACAGCTGCTTGGGAAAAATCCAGGACTAGCTGACCGTGTAACTATTAACAGAATTTCTGCTTAAAAATATGCGTAGCAGGTGTTAGATGCTTGTCCAGGACCTTTTCCCATGGACCTGGTTATAGCTACACTAGATGACCAAAATTTTGCGGACCCCTAACCATCAGATCTACAGGAGCTTCTTGGTGTTGGGCATCCCATTCCAAACAAATCATTATTAAAAAGGAACTGATCTGCTTTTGTGGTTATAACCTCCGCTCTTCTGGAAAGGCTTTCCACAAGATTTTGGAAGGTATCCCTTGGAATTTGTGCCTATTTGCAAGCTTAGGTACTGATGTTAGATGAGAAGACCTGGCTCACGATCTGCATTCCAATTCATCCCAAAGGTGTCCAATAGGGTTGAGGTCTAGAGATGCTCATTGGGGTTGAGATCTAAAGTTGTCCATTAGAGTTGAGGTCCAAAGGTGTTCAGTAAGGTTGTGTTCCAATGGTGTTTGGTAGGGTTGAGGACCAAAGATGTTCAGTAGGGTTGAGGCCCAAAGATGTTTAGTAGGGTTGAGGCCCAAAGATGTTTAGTAGGGTTGAGGCCCAAAGATGTTTAGTAGGGTTGAGGCCCAAAGATGTTTAGTAGGGTTGAGGCCCAAAGATGTTTAGTAGGGTTGAGGCCCAAAGATGTTTAGTAGGGTTGAGGCCCAAAGATGTTTAGTAGGGTTGAGGCCCAAAGATGTTTAGTAGGGTTGAGGCCCAAAGATGTTTAGTAGGGTTGAGGCCCAAAGATGTTTAGTAGGGTTGAGGCCCAAAGATGTTTAGTAGGGTTGAGGCCCAAAGATGTTTAGTAGGGTTGAGGCCCAAAGATGTTTAGTAGGGTTGAGGCCCAAAGATGTTTAGTAGGGTTGAGGCCCAAAGATGTTTAGTAGGGTTGAGGCCCAAAGATGTTTAGTAGGGTTGAGGCCCAAAGATGTTTAGTAGGGTTGAGGCCCAAAGATGTTTAGTAGGGTTGAGGCCCAAAGATGTTTAGTAGGGTTGAGGCCCAAAGATGTTTAGTAGGGTTGAGGCCCAAAGATGTTTAGTAGGGTTGAGGCCCAAAGATGTTTAGTAGGGTTGAGGCCCAAAGATGTTCAGTAGGGTTGAGGCCCAAAGGTGTTCTGGAGGGCCATGGTCCAAAAGTGTTCAGTAGAGCTGAGGTCCTAAGATACTCAGTAGGGTTGAGGTCCAAATGTGCTCAGTAGGGTTGAAGCCCAAAAGGTTTTAAGTAGGGTTGAAGCCCAAAAGGTGTTCAGTAGGGTTGAAGCCCAAAAAGGTGTTAAGTAGGGTTGAGGCCCAAAAAGGTGTTCAGTAGGGTTGAGGCCCAAAAAGGTGTTCAGTAGGGTTGAGGCCCAAAAGGTGTTCAGTAGGGTTGAGGCCCAAAGGTGTCCTGCAGGGTCATGGTCCAAAAATGTTCAGTAGAGCTGTGGTCCTAAGATGCTCAGTATTGTTGAGGCCCAAATGTGCTCAGTAGGGTTGAGGCCCAAAAGTTTTTCAGTAGGGTTGAGGCCCAAAAGGTTTTCAGTAGGGTTGAGGCCCAAAAGGTTTTCAGTAGGGTTGAGGCCCAAAAGGTTTTCAGTAGGGTTGAGGCCCAAAAGGTTTTGAGTAGGGTTGAGGCCCAAAAGGTTTTGAGTAGGGTTGAGGCCCAAAAGGTTTTGAGTAGGGTTGAGGCCCAAAAGGTTTTGAGTAGGGTTGAGGCCCAAAAGGTTTTGAGTAGGGTTGAGGCCAAAAAGGTTTTGAGTAGGGTTGAGGCCCAAAAGGTTTTGAGTAGGGTTGAGGCCCAAAAGGTTTTGAGTAGGGTTGAGGCCCAAAAGGTTTTCAGTAGGGTTGAGGCCCAAAAGGTGTTCAGTAGAGTTGAGGCCCAGAGGTGTTTGGTAGGATCACGTTCCAAAGGTGTTTGGTAGGGTTCAGGTCCAAAGGTGTTTGGTAGGGTTCAGGTCCAAAGGTGTTTGGTAGGGTTCAGGTCAGAAGGTGTTTGGTAGGGTTGAGGCCCAAGGGCGTTCAGTAGGGTTGAGGCCCAAGGGCGTTCAGTAGGGTTGGGTCAGGGCTCTGTGCAGGACATTTCAGTTCCTCACACCAAACTGTTCAAACCATGTCTTTATAACTTTATTCGCAGTCATGCTGGAACAGAAAAATGTCTTCCCCCAAACTGTTGAAAGAGCACAACTGTCTACATTGTCTTTGTATGCTGTAGTAATGAAAGTGTATTTAAAGCCAAAAATGTAATATATTGCAGCTTACCTATTCTTAGATGTGATGGCTGCATTAATTCTCATGGTTTTTCTTTCTTTATGTTCACCTGGTAATCCTGCCAGCAAGTCTGTAATTTTTTAACTTACTTTAACAGATCAAGCTGTCCAAAGTGTCAGTTAGTGGGTTGAAACAACCCATTTTTCACTGACAGGGGAGCTTGCAGTTGTCAGCTTTTATTAATTTATATAAAACCAAAAGGAAAACATAAACTTTTGCTGTAACTGCTTATACTGTAAAGTGTAAGCTGGAGTTCAGCTTTAGTTTGCTAGTGAGGCTCATTTAAATCTGCTAGTCCATCTAACAATATTCCCTCCCCCCCCCCCGCTAGACTGACAATGTTGCTGTCCTAAGGTGTCTCCATTGCTCCACCATAGATAGAGGAGACACCCCAAGACAGGAAGTGTGTTACTGGCTGGATCACCAGGTGAAAATGAAAGAAAAAAGCCTAAAAAAAATGGAAAACATTTAAAACCCAGCTCTGGGCAACTAAAAGATAATCCATTGCAATGAGGCTGTGTTAATTGCTCGTTTTGGTTTAAGGAAACAAAAAAAAAATGTATTTTCCCATTCCTCTGCCTTTCTCCTCAGCTAGACTGGTCCCCACAGATTTTTCTCCCCTATGCTCCAGCAGTCTAGGTTCCTGACATCATCTAGAGCAGTGGTTCTCAACCTTCCTAATGCCGCGACCCTTCAATACAGTTCCTCATGTTGTGGTGACCCCCAACCATAAAATTATTTTCATTGCTACTTCATAACTGTAATTTTGCATTGGGAGGAGTTGTGCTACATCATTGGTATCAGTGGGAGGAATAGTGCCACATCATTGGTATCAGTGGGATGAATAGTGCCCCATCATTGGTATCAGTGGGAGGAATAGTGTCCCATCATTGGTATCAGTGGGAGGAATAGTGCCCCATCATTGGTATCAGTGGGAGGAATAGTGCCCCATCATTGGTATCAGTGGGAGGAATAGTGCCCCATCATTGGTATCAGTGGAAGGAATAGTGCCCCATCATTGGTATCAGTGGAGGAATAGTGCCCCATCATTGGTATCAGTGGGAGGAATAGTGTCCCATCATTGGTATCAGTGGGAGGAATAGTGCCCCATCATTGGTATCAGTGGAAGGAATAGTGCCCCATCATTGGTATCAGTGGAGGAATAGTGCCCCATCATTGGTATCAGTGGGAGGAATAGTGTCCCATCATTGGTATCAGTGGGAGGAATAGTGCCCCATCATTGGTATCAGTGGGAGGAATAGTGCCCCATCATTGGTATCAGTGGGAGGAATAGTGCCCCATCATTGGTATCAGTGGGAGGAATAGTGCCCCATCATTGGTATCAGTGGGAGGAATAGTGCCCCATCATTGGTATCAGTGGAAGGAATAGTGCCCCATCATTGGTATCAGTGGAGGAATAGTGCCCCATCATTGGTATCAGTGGGAGGAATAGTGTCCCATCATTGGTATCAGTGGGAGGAATAGTGCCCCATCATTGGTATCAGTGGGAGGAATAGTGCCCCATCATTGGTATCAGTGGGAGGAATAGCGCCCCATCATTGGTATCAGTGGGAGGAATAGTGCCCCATCATTGGTATCAGTGGGAGGAATAGTGCCCCATCATTGGTGTCAGTGGGAGGAATAGTGCCCCATCATTGGTGTCAGTGGGAGGAATAGTGTCCCATCATTGGTATCAGTGGGAGGAATAGTGCCCCATCATTGGTGTCAGTGGGAGGAATAGTGTCCCATCATTGGTATCAGTGGGAGGAATAGTGCCCCATCATTGGTATCAGTGGGAGGAATAGTGCCCCATCATTGGTATCAGTGGGAGGAATAGTGCCCCATCATTGGTATCAGTGGGAGGAATAGTGCCCCATCATTGGCATCAGTGGGAGGAATAGTGTCCCATCCTTGGTATCAGTGGAAGGAATAGTGCCACATCGTTGGTATCAGTGGAAGGAATAGTGCCACATCGTTGGTGTCAGTGGGGGGAGGAATAGTGCCCCATCGTTGGTGTCAGTGGGGGGAGGAATAGTGCCCCATCGTTGGTGTCAGTGGGGGGAGGAATAGTGCCCCATCGTTGGTGTCAGTGGGGGGAGAAATAGTGCCCCATCGTTGGTGTCAGTGGGGGGGGGGAATAGTGCCCCATCGTTGGTGTCAGTGGGGGGGGGGAATAGTGCCCCATCGTTGGTGTCAGTGGGGGGAGGAATAGTGCCCCATCGTTGGTGTCAGTGGGGGGAGGAATAGTGCCCCATCGTTGGTGTCAGTGGGGGGAGGAATAGTGCCCCATCGTTGGTGTCAGTGGGGGGAGGAATAGTGCCCCATCGTTGGTGTCAGTGGGGGGGGGGAATAGTGCCCCATCGTTGGTGTCAGTGGGGGAGGAATAGTGCCCCATCGTTGGTGTCAGTGGGGGAGGAATAGTGCCCCATCGTTGGTATCAGTGGGAGGAATAGTGTCCCATCCTTGGTATCAGTGGAAGGAATAGTGTCCCATCCTTGGTATCAGTGGAAGGAATAGTGCCACATCGTTCGTGTCAGTGGGGGGAGGAATAGTGCCCCATCGTTGGTGTCAGTGGGGGGAGGAATTGTGCCCCATCGTTGGTGTCAGTGGGGGGAGGAATAGTGCCCCATCGTTGGTGTCAGTGGGGGAGGAATAGTGCCCCATCATTGGTCTTAGTGACACCAATGATGGGGCACTATTCCTCCCACTGACACCAATGATACTTACCTTGCTAACCCCTGCTCCCGCCTGGGCTCACTCCCTGCCTCCCTCTCCCATCTACATCTAGCATACCTGGCTGCAGCAGCACCAACTGCATACCGGTCAGCTGTCTTCCTTCTCTGGCCGATCTCTTCACTCGCTCCGGCAGCTCCCTCACTCGATCTTCTTTGATCTTCATGCTGCCGCTCGGCTTCCCCTCCTCGCCGGTGATTGGCCGCCTGTGTGCCTCTCCTGAGCTACAGTTCCAGCGGCCAATCACTGGTGAGGAGGCGGAGCTGTTGAGTGATCCCGGGGGTGTGGCCAGATGACAGGGGCGGCATGTCATTCCGCCCACACATCGCCTGGAGACGAATCGAGGAGTGATGTCTCGGTTCCTAAGACCGTCGGAAATTTGTGTTTTCCGATGGTCTTAGGTGACCCCTGTGAAATGGTCGTTTGACCCCCAAAGGGGTCGCGACCCACAGGTTGAGAACCGCTGATCTAGACCAATGCAGGGTCCATAACCCTACACTGGACATGATGATGCTGGAGCATTGGAAAGTGCCATCTGTCGAGGCAGCAAAGGATAATCTAAGTGAAACTGTTTCTTCTCTCTCCCAGATGAAACAAGCTATTAACCCTTGTAGTGTAGGCACAGTCCTCCTGTTAAGGGTTTTTTTGTAGTTCCCCAGAGTTGGGCTTTGAGGATTGATAAGCTGCAATTTATTGCATTTTTGTTTTTGGGTTTCAATACAATCTAATACTACTCAGCACTGATAACTCCATCATTTGGAGTGGGGGTCCACATACATCATATTGACAAAAGCATTGGGTCGCCTGCCTTTACACACACATGACCTTTAATGGCCCCCCAGTCTTAGTCCGTAGGGTTCAATATTGAGTTGGCCCCGCCCTTTGCAGCTATAACAGCTTCAACTCTTCTGGGAAGGCCGTCCACAAGGTTTAGGAGGGTGTCTATGGGAAGGTTGGACCATTCTTCCAGAAGCACATTTGTCAGGTCAGGCACTGATGTCGGGGGAGGAGGTCTGGCTCGCAGTCTCCACTCTAATTCATCCCAAAGGTGTTCTATGGGGTTGAGGTCGGACTCTGTGCAGGCCAGTCAAGTTCCTCCACCCCAAACTCGCTCTTTATGGACCTTTGCCATGTGCACTGGTGCGCAGTCATGTTGGAACAGGAAGGGACCATCCCCAAACTGTTCACACAAAGTTGGGAGCATGAAATTGTCCAAAATGTCTTGGTATGCTGACGCCTTAAGAGTTCCCTTCACTGGAACTAGGGGGCCAAGCCCAACCCCTGAAAAACAACCCCACACCATAATCCCCCCTCCACCAAACTTTACACTTGGCACAATGCAGTCAGGAAAGTACTGTTCTCCTGGCAACAGCCAAACCCAGACACATCCATCGGATTGCCAGACAGAGAAGCGTGATTGGTCAATCCAGAGAACACATCTCCACTGCTCTAGAGCCCAGTGGTGGCGTGCTTTACACCATGGCATCCGACGCTTTGCATTGCACTTGGTGATGTAAGGCTTGGATACAGCTGCTCGGCGGTGGAAACCCATTCCATGAAGCTCTCTACACACTGTTGTTGTGCTAATCTGAAAACCCCATGAAGTTTGGAGGTCTTTAGCTATTGACTCTGCAGACAGTTGGCGATTTCTGCGCACTGTGCACTTCAGCATGCGCTGACCCCGCTCTGTCATTTTACGTGGCCTACCACTTGCTGTTTTTTTCCAGTTGATTCCACTTTGTTATAATCCCACTAACAGTTGAGCGTGGAATATTTAGTAGTCAGGAAATGTCATGGATGGACTTATTGCACAGGTGACAACCTATCACGGGACCACGCTTGGAGTCACTGAGCTCCTGAGAGCGACCCATTCTTTCACAAATGTTTGTAGAAGCAGTCTGCATGCCTAGGTGATGATTTCATACACCTGTGGCCATGGAGGGGATTGGAACACCTGAATCCAATGCTTTGGAGGGCAGGGCCAATCTTTTGGCAATATAGTGTATTGCAGGCCATAGATGGGGAGAAAACCGTCCGATTTTTCTTTAAAAAAACAAAAAATCGGTCGTTAAAGCGGCCGACGTTACCGACTACAGCCGGCAAAAAGTGTCCCTGAAAAGAGCTCCGCTATTTCTTTGACAGTGCTTTGACATTTATAGCGGCTGCAACAATGTATCTATTTGTATCCATTTTGGATACAGATGTTTTCATTCGAAAACAAATAGATACATTGTTGCAACCGCTATAAATGTCAAAGCACTGTCAAAGAAATAGCGGAGCTCTCTGCAGGGACACTTTTTGCCGGACTGGAATTCCTCCTCCTCCTCCTCTTCCCCTCCTCCTCCCTCCTCCTTATTTTTCTACACCTTCTTTTCTTCCCCTTCTTTATCCCCTTCTTTTTCTTTTTCTTCTTCATCCCCTTCTTTTTCTTTTTCTTCTTCATCCCCTTCTTTTTCTTTTTCTTCTTTATCCTCTTCTTTTTCTTCTTCATCCCCTTCTTTTTCTTCTTCATCCCCTTCTTTTTCTTCTTCATCCCCTTTTTCTTTTTGTCTTCATCCCCTTCTCCTTCTTTTTCTTTTTCTTCTTCATCCCCTTCTTCTTCTTTTTCTTTTTCTTCTTTTGTCTTCCTCTTGCAGGTCACTGCTCATGCGCAGATTTTTTTCATCGGTAAAAAAATTGGCCGATTTGCCCATAATTGCCACGAAAATCGGCCGATCTTTTTCCAACTTTACCGATAGAAAAAATCTGCCAAAATACCGAAAAACGGCAGGACAATTAACCCACTAACGTTCCGAAAATCGGCCGATTTTATTTTTGGCCGAAAAATCGGACGATTTTCGACCCATCTATGGCCTGCATAAGTCTGGCCATACAGTATAATATATGTGGAAAGCAGGGAATAAATTCACTTATCCTGCGGATTATCGGGGTAATTTGAATGCTTACATCACTGGTCAAGGCAACCCACAGAATCAACATGATACAAATCTGTATCTTCAGAAGAAGTCAGGAGAGGCATTTTATTAAAGGTTCTCTTTGGCTGTACCTCTCCATTACTCCTTCTTCCCTTTCCCGTTTTTTATATTTCATATTTTCCTGTAACTAGAGCTGTTGATCATTCGATGATACCTGTAGCCATTGCACATCTACTGTGTCCTCAGAAATGTCTTTGGTAAGTGCATTTTGCAACATGCGAAAGCACATTATCTAACAAAGCTCTCTGGCCTGAATTGAATAAGACAATGAAAAGCAACCAATGACACTGACGGTGTAGTAGTTTCCATGGCAACAACAGACGCCGGAGGGTGACAGCCTATCCATAGGAGAGAATGGAGTCTCTGCAGTCCTGGGTGAAATGAATAGGTGAGAAAGAAGCGCTGAGCGCAGACAACTTGTCACGTATCTGTATGAGGAGCTCGAGATGATGAGGTCAACCTCTCACACAGTTCCTGTCCAAGCATCCCTGAAAGTTGGAACAGGGGCTGCAATAGCAAGAGCAATGGAATGGCGCATGTATCTGTATGAGGAGCTCGAGATGAGGGTGACCTCTCTCACAGTTCCTGTCTGAACATCCCTGAAAATTGGGACAACAGCAAAAACAATGGAACGGCCAAGAAGCTGGAACCCAAGACATGAACCTGGGAACGGTGGTGTCAAGTAAGCAGAGGCACGGTGGTGAGAGCAACCAGAATTCACCAAATCCACCAGAAAGCAGAGCTAGGTCATAAGCTGAGTTTTGTTGTAGTTGAGCAGGAAGGCACCAAATCGCGAGGATCAAGGTATGTTGGCAACATGTAGGCAGCAAGGTTCATAACCAATAGGTAAAATCTTTGTCAAGAGTCCAGGCCAAGGTTGGTAACAAAGGTAGGCAGCAAACATAGAAAGGTGAGGAATATCCAGACGCAGGTCAGATGAAAGCTAGGTCAATCTAGGAGGGTCAAGATCAGAGATAACAGGAACTCGAGCTGAAAGACTATTCTTTCAGTAATGATCTTATGCAGGACCCAGGTTTAATTAGCCCAGTAGGCTCCAGTATCTGTGGTGGATGTGCCTGTGCGTCCATCTGCACACCGTTGTGTGCATGTTCATATGCATGTATGCGTGAGCACATGTGCATAAACCTTATGGCTTGCACAACCTTTCACATGATGTTCCTGATATGGTTATGGAGTCATGGCAGAGATACGGCTCATTGTGGTGATGGGGCTCATGTTGTGATGTGGGCATTGCTGGTGTGGATCTCCGAATGTTTCAGAGGAAGTGCTGATTATCTTCACATCTTGGGACTTTATCTGTATGCGCCCCAATTGTCATCTTTCACACGATCCAGCCACAGCTGCTTTGGAAAAATCCAGATCTGACTGTATATCTTTTAACAGAGTTTCTGCTTTTAAAAATGCATAGCAAATGGTAGATGCTTGCCCAGGATCTTTCCCATTGACCTGGTCATTGCTACACTAAATAACCACAATTTTTTGGCCCTCCTGACCATCATTCTCTACACGAGCTTGTTGGTTTGGACATATCATTCCAAAAAGTGTTGCTGACCTGGACCTGCTTTTGTGGTTATAACATCCTTCACTCTTTTGGGAAGGCTTTCCAGAAGATTTTGGAGTGTGTCTGTGGGAATTTGCACTCATTTGTGAGGTCAGGTACTTATGTTGGATGAGAAGACCTGACACACAATCAGCATTCCAATTCATGCCATAGGTGTTCAGTGGGGCTGAGGTCCGAAGGTGTTCAATAGGGCTGAGGTGCGAAGATGTTCAATAGGGCTGAGGTGCGAAGGTGTTCAATAGGGCTGAGGTGCGAAGGTGTTCAATAGGGCTGAGGTGCGAAGATGTTCAATAGGGCTGAGGTGCGAAGGTGTTCAATAGGGCTGAGGTGCGAAGGTGTTCAATAGGGCTGAGGTGCGAAGGTGTTCTATAGGGCTGAGGTGCGAAGGTGTTCTATAGGGCTGAGGTGCGAAGGTGTTCTATAGGGCTGAGGTGCGAAGGTGTTCTATAGGGCTGAGGTGCGAAGGTGTTCTATAGGGCTGAGGTGCGAAGGTGTTCTATAGGGCTGAGGTGCGAAGGTGTTCTATAGGGCTGAGGTGCGAAGGTGTTCTATAGGGCTGAGGTGCGAAGGTGTTCTATAGGGCTGAGGTGCGAAGGTGTTCTATAGGGCTGAGGTCCAAAGGTGTTCATAAGGGCTGAGGTCCAAAGGTGTTCAATAGGGCTGAGGTGCGAAGGTGTTCTATAGGGCTGAGGTGCGAAGGTGTTCAATAGGGCTGAGGTCGGAAGGTGTTGAGTAGGGTTGAGGACCAAAGGTGTTGAGTAGGGTTGAGGTCTGAAGGTGTTGAGTAGGGTTGAGGTCTGAAGGTGTTGAGTAGGGTTGAGGTCCAACAGTGTTTGAGCAGAGTTGAGGTCCAAAGGTGTTGAGAGGGTTGAACTCTGAACACCTTCAGACCTCAACCCTACTGAACACCTTCGGACCTCAACCCTACTCAACACCTTCGGACCTCAACCCTACTCAACACCTTCGGACCTCAACCCTACTCAACACCTTCGGACCTCAACCCTACTCGACACCTTTGGACCTCAACCCTACTGAAGCTGTTCAGTAGGGTTGAATTTACTGTTTACTGTATGTATTTGTATTTTATTTGTTTTTTTTTTAATCCTTTGTCTGAGTATTGTTACATAGACACATAGTACATTAGTCCATTCAACCAACATAGAAAATAAAAACCACAAACAGAAAACGTCCATATACCACACCCATTATGGACAAGAGCTCCCCAATGCTCCTTTTGTACCACATCTGATATGTGGTGAACAGGGATAAGGAACATGATGGACTTACTAAGTGCCCAGGAAGAATTTCTGAAGACCTTTTTAAAATCAATACAATAATATTGTACAGAATGAATTCAATCACACCCTACAGTGAAGGAAATGCATATTTGATCCCCTGCTGATTTTGAATGTTAGCCCACTCACAAAGAAATGATCAGTCTAAAAATCAAATGTTCGGTGTATTACAACACTGAGAGACAGAATAGCAACAAAAAATTCAAAAGAAATGCATGTCTAACAAATGATGACTGATCTGCATGTTCATGAGGGAAATAAGTATTTGATCCCCTATCATTCAGCAGGATTTCTGGCTACCAGGTGTCTTTCATACAGATAATAAACTGAGATTAGAAGCAGTCTCTTAAAGGGAATGCTGCTAATCTCATTTTGTATTTGTTATTTCTGCCAAATCCACCAGTGAAGTGTGTGAACAGTGTAATCAGCACCTAAAAAAATACAATACTACCTTAAATATTGCTACAAACAGGAAGACAAACATTCATTTTGTAGCAATTGTTCAGGTAACATTGTATTTATTTTGGCGCAGTTCTTCTAAACATTGCAGAAGAAATAGGGTGTGATTGGATGCATTTGGTATCATAAGGTTAGAGCCCTTTCACACTGATCCGGGGCAGTTTTCCCGCATGTGCAGCGCAGTGCACCCGCAGGTTCGGAGCAGGTTTCCCATAGAGTTCTACTGTGTCCCATGCTTTTGGTGCTTTTTCAGATAGCACACCAAAAACTGCTGGAACAATGGAACTCTATGGAAAAGCACAGCAAACCCGCTCCGAACCTGGGGGTACACTGCGCTGCACATGTGGGAAAACCGCACCGCATAGGGCTGTTAGGATGATATATATACCGTATGACAGCACACTCCTGTACATGTATAATAATATCCGATACAATGGGGTAAATGAATAAATATGCTCTAAGAAATAACTTGACTTCAGAAGCCCCCCATTACATTAGACCCCCTTCCATCAGAGTGCCCTTTCACATTAGAGCCCCCCATTTCACATTAGAGCTCTCCATTTTACATCAGAGCCCCCCAGTTTCACATCAGAGCCTCCCATTTCACATTAGAGCCTCCCATTTCACATTAGAGCCCCCATTTCACACCAGAGCCCCCCATTTCACACCAGAGCCCCCCAGTCTCACATTAGATCCCTCCTTTTCACATCAGAGCCCCCCAATTTCACATCAGAGCCCTCCACTTCACATCAGAGCCCCCCTTTTCACAACAGAGCCCTCCTTTTCACATTAGAGCCCCCAATTTCACACCAGATCCCCCCCCATTTTACATCAGATCCCCCATTTCACACCAGAGCCCCCCCGTTTCACATCAGATCCCCCCAGTTTCACAGAGCCCCCCAGTTTCACATCAGAGCCCTCCTTTTCACAACAGAGCCCTCCTTTTCACATTAGAGCCCCCATTTCACATTAGAGCCCCCCATTTCACACCAGAGCCCTCCACTTCACATCAGAGCCCCCCTTTTCACAACAGAGCCCCCCATTTCACATTAGAGCCCCCCATTTCACACCAGATCCCCCCATTTCTAACCAGATCCCCCCATTTTACATCAGATCCCCCCCGTTTCACATCAGATCCCCCCGTTTCACACCAGAGCCCCCCCGTTTCACACCAGAGCCCTCCATTTCACATCAGAGCCCCCCAGTTTCACATCAGAGCCCTCCTTTTCACAACAGAGCCCCCCCATTTCACACCAGAGCCCCCCCATTTCACACCAGAGCCCCCCATTTCACATTAGATCCCTACTTTTCACATTAGATCTCCCAGTTTCACATTAGAGCCCCCCATTTCACATTAGATCCCCCCCATTTCACATTCGATCCCTCTATTTTACATCAGAGCTCCCCCAATCACAACAGAATCCCATCAGAGCCCTCTTTTTCACAACAGAACCCCCCATTTCACGTCAGAGCCCCCCATTTCACATTAAAGCACTCCATTACACACCAGAGCCCTCCATTTCCCATTAGAGCCCCCAATTCACATCAGAGACCCCCATTTCACACCGCAGACCCCCATCCATTTCCCATTAGAGCCCCCCCATCACATCAGAGTTCTCCTCTTCATATGAGAAGCCATCCTCTTCACATCAGAAACTTCTCTCTTCACATTACAGCCTACTTCCTCACATCAGAGCCCCCCTCCATTTTCATCTGAGTCCCCTTTTTCACAGAAGAAGTCTCCCATAGCATCAGAGTTGCTGCAGGCCAGGTAACATCTTGCAGTGGGCCTTAGCCAATAACAGCTGAAATAACTGTCACCTCCCATCTAAAGGTACTGTACCTGCAGTTGTCACACTCACCTCCTCCCCAATCTAATGTCAGGTTTCCTTTATAAAACACACCCACTGGCCATGTCTGGGTTCCACAGGAGAATGGCAGTGGAAAGGCCAATCAGCATCCAAGAAAGGGCGAGAGGATGTATTTCTTGGTGTTCAAGCAACCTGTTGCTACACCTAAAGCCCCGTGTTCTCTGAAACACCTCTGTGCACCCTGACTTTGTGTCTCTCAGTGTCCAGTGCCTCCTCTATGCAGCCAGCTAAACCCTTTGTTCCTCCAAACCCCAGTCTCCAGTGTCCCCAGCATTTCCAGTGATTTCCCCCGCCCCAGGCTCCTGTGTCCCTAATGATCCCAGAGTCTCCAGTGATCCCACTGTCTCCAGTACCTACCTCCACACTCCTGTCTCTCTAGTAACCCCAGAGTCTCCAGTGATCCCACTGTCTCCAGTACCTACCTCCACACTCCTGTATCTTTAATGACCCCAGAGTCTCCAGTGATCCCAGTGTCTCCAGTACCTACCTCCACGCTCACTCCTGTGTCTCCAGAGTTTCCAGTAACTCCAGCATCCCCTGTGATTCTAATAATCCAAGTGTATCCAGTGATCTCAGTGTCTCTGGTACTCCAAAGCTTTTGTGTTTCTAAGGACCCCAGTGTCTCCAGTGACTCCTATGCTTCTAGTGAACCCAGAATTTTTACTCACCCGTCACCCCAGCATCCCCTGTGTCTCTAATAACCCCATTGTCTCCAGTGACCCCAGTATCTCCATTACCCCCAAGCTCCTGTGTCTCTGATGATCCCCAATATCTCCAATGACTCTTGTTTCTCTAGTGACCTTAGAGTCTCTAGTGACCCCAGCATCTCCTGTGTCTCTCATGACCCCAGTGTCTCCAGTGACTTCTGCATCTCTAGTGACCCCAGAGTCTCCAATGATTCCATCATCCCCTGTGTCTCTAATAACCGCAGTATCTCCAGTACCCCCAAGCTACTGTGTCTCTAATGACCCCAGAGTCTCCAATGATTCTAGTGTCTCTAGTACCTACCTCCACACTCCTGTATCTCTAATGACCCCAGAGTCTCCAGGACCTACCTCCACACTCCTGTACCTCTAATGACTGCAGAGTCTCCAATGATCCCAGTGTCTCCAGTACTTACCTCCACACTCCTGTGTCTCTAGTGACCCCAGAGTCTCCAGCCACCCCAGCATCCCCAGTGTCTCTAATAACCCCAGTGTCTCCAGTGACTTCAGTGTCTCTAATACCCCAAACTCCTGTGTCTCTAATAATCTCAGTGTTTCTAGTGATCCCTGTGTCTCTAATACCCCAAACTCCTCTGTCTATAGTGACCCCAGAGTCTCCAGTGATTTCAGTGTCTCCAGTACCTACCTCCATACTCCCATGTCTCTAGTGATCCCAGACTCTCCAGTCACCCCAGCATCCCTTGTGTCTCTAATAACCCCAGTATCTCCAGTACCTCCAAGCTCCTGTGTCTCTAATGACCCCAGAGTCTCTAGTGATTCCAGTGTCTCCAGTACCTACCTCCACACTCCTGTGTCTCTAGTGACTCCAGAATTTACAGTCACCCCAGCATCCCCAGTGTCTCTAATAACCCCAGTGTATCCAGTGATCTCAGTGTCTCTGGTACCCCCAAACACTTGTGTTTCTAGTGAATCCAGTGTCTCCAGTGACTCCTGTGTCTATAGTGACCCCAGAGGCTCCAATGATCCCAGCATCCCCTGTGTCTCTAATGACCCCAGTATGTCCCGTACCCCTAAGCTCCTGTATCTCTAGTGACCCCAGTGTCTAGAATGACCCCAGTATCTCCAGTAACCCCGAACTCATGTGTCTTCATTGACCCCAATTTCTCTGATAACCCCAAAGTCATGCTCTCTGTCTCCCAGTTGTGCTCTTTTTTTATCACCCTGTCACATACCCCCCCTGGTGGAAACATGCATTATGCAGAATTGGTCCGCATGCAGCCATTGCTGGGGTGAATGTAGACAGGACGTAGCTGCAAAGAGGGTGCAATAGATCAGCAGCACAGAGTTGAGAAAAAGGGTTAAAAAGATGAAAATACATTTTTTGATTGAAAAAAAAAACATCTGCGTGCGATACACACTGCACAGAGAAAAATACATTTGATTCCGGTAGAGTGGAACTAAACTGCATCTGAACACCACAAACTGAAAACACTATTTTTTTCTTCA
>NW_028318977.1:1075000-1192500 GCF_062004578.1 Staurois parvus
GGGTGGAGGCCACTGAATGGAGACCAGTGGAGGGATTGGCAGAGAGGGGTAGGGGACACTGAATGGAGGCCAGTGGAGGGATTGGCAGAGAGGGGTGGAGGCCACTGAATGGAGGCCAGTGGAGGGATTGGCAGAGAGGGGTGGAGGCCACTGAATGGAGACCAGTGGAGGGATTGGCAGAGAGGGGTGGAGGCCAGTGAAGGGATTGGCAGAGAGGAGTGGAGGACACTGAATGGAGGCCAGTGGAGGGATTGGCAGAGAGGGGTGGCAGATACAGAACGGTTAGTAAGGTGGATGAGTCTGGCAGCAGCATTCATGATGGACTGGAGTGGGGATAGCCTGCGATGAGGTCAGCCAATGAGGAGGGAGTTACAATAGTCAAGGCGAGATATAACCAGGGAGTGGATAAGTTGCTTAGTGGTTTCCGAGGTTAGGAACGGTCGTATCCAGGGGCGGACTGACCATTTGAAAACTCGGGCACTGCCCGAGGGCCTGGGGTCAGTAGGGGGCCCCATGAGATGCCCCTGGTACCTTTTTCATAGGCTTTTTTGAGTTTGGGCAAGGACACAGGGGCCCCATGATGCCCTATTGCCCGGGGGCCCCATGAGTTGTCAGTCCGCCCCTGGTCGTATCTTGCAGATGTTGCTGAGGTGAAGTCTACAAGATTTGGACAGTGATTGGATTTGGGGCTGAAAGCCTCCAGCTTCAATAACAAACTCGACAGGTCAGTCTTTAGCTTCTTCCTCATCTGTTTTGTAGGACTGATATAGTAGGGCATTCCAAAGATCCTCCTTGATCCCGACTGGCCCAAGCAAATGTGGAACTCCCGCTTTTGTAAAAATCTTAATGGGTGTTGCCAGTTCACCTGCATTTTCTGTCACCAGGAACTATTTACTATCTTGCTTCATGGTCTTTGGCACTGATGGCATGGCTGATGAAGCCCAGGTTCCAAGAGATGGGGACAACTCCTGAATCTGTGATTCCTATGATGCTGAAATTTGGAGAAGGCTGCTTCCTGCGAGGTCTATTGTTGGACATGGAAAGTTCGCTTTCACTTGGTGCAAGTCTCTGGAGAGTCCACTTGGTGGGATGAATCTTCTCCTTCCTGCAGCTGGCCTTGATAAGCACTTGGCTCTTGGCATGGTCAGAGGGCAGGTTTCCATACTGTTTCAACAACCATTGGCCTCTCACTCCCCGATTAAGACCTGTTGTGGATATTTCAACAACCTATTCGCACTCGGTCCAGCCCGTGAAGGAGTACACAAACGCGTTCATAGAATGGTCTGAGCGTGGGACAGGTTTCCTTGGGAACAGACAGAAAACAAAGGAAAGCTTAAGGGCAGCTTATGTAGCCGGCATATGGTGCTTTTTCCGAGGTTCCCGATCAGGGTGCAGTTCCTTGTGGAGTCTCGGTCTACTCTTGGCTGGCTTGCCAATTGTAGATATTTCTGGCTGACACCATGAAAATCAAACAAAGTGTGCAACTGCATGAGAACAGAAGAGACGGGACTCCGGGTTCTGTCCTCTTATTTTGTACCAGAGATAAGTGGTGGGGTGAGATGTTATTAGAAACCAGCAAGTCGGAGAAGGCCATAAACCTGCAGCTATCTAGGTGGCCTAGACAGATGACCATGCCACCTAATGGTCTCGAGGATCAGGTTCCTAAGACGCACTGCACTAGATCATAGTGTTTTTTGGGCTTTTTGACATCGGGTATCTGTTCCCCAGGTTTACAAAGCCCAGTGTCCAATCCTTTTTGTAGGTGGCAGTATAACCCAACAGTCTCTGAATTCCTGCCTCCCTCAATGAGCTACAAGAAACGTTCCACCTTCCACCATTCTGCTGTAACGTTTTCCCATCTGTTCGTTCACAGAGAGTACCGGCCGGAGTACGAACGTCTGCGCAGAGTTGCGGTATGTTTATCTTTTTATGTGGCCCTGCAGATGGGGAGGGCCCTGTGGGGTTAAAAATTTGTGACATTCTGATCTGTGTTTTCCATTATCAGGAGGAGGAGAAGAGGAAGGAACAGCAGGAGCAGCTGAACAGGCTCCATAGAGATATGGGCTCCGTGCCTCTGGACCCTGGGCACTCCACAGGTAATAAGCGGTGGTTGGAGGACGCTTTTATGTAGGGTGATTTGGTGGTGCTATCTTGACAGGTCCCCTTTGTAACGAGCTGGTTGTAATTGCATGGGGGGGGGGGGGTAGGGTGAAGGTTGTCTTGTAGAAATATCTCATCCTACGTCCTTTGTAGAGGAGGACATGGCAGGTCCATCAGATCTTATCCTGACACGTGGAAATATGGAAGAGGAAGAGCCAGAGGACAGCGACACAGACGACATTGACCACACCGGTGAGACCTTCTCCCTGAATGGGGATCTGTGTGTGTGATACAGCATTGGGGGGGCGAACATTCTGAGCTCAGTAAGGATATGAGATCTCCTCTGATAATATAGGATGGATCAGGATCTACTCCTCTCCAGTTCTCCCACTTTGCAAATAGAGGCACCTCCTTCAGTCCCACCCCCTTTTTGGAAATGTAGGCACCTCCTCCCTCTTTGGGGAAACTAGGTGCCTCCTTCCCCCTTTTTGATAGTTTAGACACCTCTTTCAGACCCACCACCCCTTTGGGAATTTTAGGTACATCCTCCCTCTTCGGAAATTTAGGTACCTCCTTCAACCCCTCCTCACCTTTTGGGAATTTAGGCTCCTCCTCTCTTCAGGAATCTAGGTGCCAACTTTCTCCTTTTTTGGGAATTTAGGTACCTCCTTCAAGCCCATTCCAGCTCCCCCTTGGGAATTTAGGCTCCTCCTTCCCCTTCTGGGAATTTAGGTGCCCCACCACCCCTTTGGGAATTTGGGCACACCCTCTCTCTTTGGAAATTTAGGCATCTCCTTCAAACCAGTTGCCCCCCCCCCCCCCCCCCCCCGGCTGCCTGGGAATTTAGGCACCTCCTTCCTCTTTGAGAATATAGGTGCCTCCTTCCCCCTTT
The DNA here is from genome assembly GCF_062004578.1 of Staurois parvus. Lineage (NCBI taxonomy): Eukaryota > Metazoa > Chordata > Amphibia > Anura > Ranidae > Staurois > Staurois parvus. Next base: position 1,077,993 of record NW_028318977.1, read on the forward strand.
TGGAAATTAGGTACTTCCTTAAACCTCATCCCGCCCCTTATAGAAATTTAGAGGTAGCACCTCTCTATGGCAATCTAGGTGCCTCCTTTCCCCTTTTGAATTTAAGTACCCTCTTCCAAGCCCCCCCCAATCCTTTGGGAATTTGGACACCTCCTCCCTCTTTGGAAATATAGGCATCTCCTTCAAGCCATTTACACAACACCCCCCCCCCCGTTCCTGCTTCCTGGAAAGTTAGGCACCTCTTTCCTCTTTGAGAATATAGGTGTCTCCTTTTCGTTTTTGGGAATTGGGTACCTCCTTAAACCTCAGCCCTCCGCTTTTGGGAATATAGGCACCACTTCTCTTTGGCAATCTAGGTGCCCCTTTTTGAATTTAAGCACCCTCTTTCAAGCCCCCCCCAACCATTTGGGAAATTTGGGTAACTCTTTCCTTCTTTTGAAAATTGGGTACCTCCTTCAAACCCAGCCCCCCACTTTTGGGAATTGAGGCACCTCCTCTTTTTGGCAATCTAGGTGCTTCCTTTCCTCTTTTTGCATTTAAGCTCCCTCTTTCAAGCCCCCCCACAACCCTTTGGGTATTTGGTCTCCTCCTCCCTCTTTGAGAGGTTTAGCCAACTCCTTCCCCTTTTTGGAGATTAGGTACCTCCTTGAACCCCAGGCACCTCCTTGAACCCCCGCACCTCCTTGAACCCGTCACACCTTTTAGGGGAAGTGCCTAAATTCCCAGGAGGAGGAGGAGCCTAAATGTCCAAAGGGTTAGGGGGGGGGGGTTAAAAGACGGTGCCTAAATTTAAAAAAGGGGAATAGAGGCACGTAGATTTGGGAATTTAGGCACCTCCCCTATCTTTTGAGTATCTACATGCCTCCATTCCCCTTTTTTAATTTAGGCACTGTCTTTCAAGCCCCCCCCCCCCCCAACCCTTTGGACATTTAGGCTCCTCCCTCTTTGGGAATTTAGGCACTTACCCTAAAAGGTGTGACGGGTTTAAGGAGGTGCTTACATTCCCAAAAGGTGGGGCGGGGGTTGAAGGAGGTACCTAATCTTCAAAAAGGGGAAGGAGGTGCCTAAATTCCCAATCTTTTGACAATCTACATGCTTCTTGTTCCCTTTTTTTTTTTAATTTAGGCAGTCTTTCAAGCCCCCCCAACCCTTTGGAAATTTAGGCTCCTCCCTCTTTGAGAATCTAGGTGCCTCCTCCCCCCTTTGGAAATTAGGTACCTCCTTAATCCCCAGCCACTCTCATTTTGGAAATTCAGGCACCTCCTTGAACCCCCCTCCCACCTATTGGGAATTTAGGCACCTCCTCTCTCTTTGGGAATCTAGGTGCCTCCTTTCTCCCTTGGGAATTTAGGCAGCACCTTACTGTTTGGGAATCTAGGTGCCTCCTTCAGTCCCTGCCCCACCTTTGGGAATTAAGGAGCCTCATCGCTCTTTTGGAATCTAGATGTCTCCTTTATACCCACCAACCCCCCCCCCCCCCCCCCCCCCCCGCCCCACCTTTTGGAAATTTTAGATGCCTCACTCCATATGACCTTTTTAGTGAGTTTAAAAATCCAGGTGGGTAAGGACTTCAATGACAAATATTACATCTGCACTGTGGGTGCCTCACTGACAATTTATGTACTTGAGCTATGAGACCGCTGCAGTGAGGGGTGTCATACAGGGAAGGGTGTCATGAGAGATCCAAGTCCCTGCCTTCCTTTGCCTCTATTATCACTGTGATGCAATGGGGCCATGCCAGACGGGTGAAGGCGATGTCTCTCTGCCTTTGTTTTGGAAAGCTGAGCACCATGGAGTCTACCTGGATCTGCACCGTATGTATATATAATCTTCCATATTATCTCCCCCCCCGCAGTGGCCGAGACCCGACTGGAGGAACCGGCTTTCCAGAACTTCCTGCAGCAGACAAAGAGCAAGTATCGGGAGAAGATAGAGAAGTGATGGCGGCTCGGTGTGGTCAGTGAGGAGCCCCAATGAGAGACCATATCGCCCCCTCTGGATCCAGGCTATGAAGAGTGAAAAAGCATCAGCCTCTGTGACTTGCGCTATTTTTGCGTTGCTGCTGCCGATGTGCGATTGGTCAGCTTGAGCTCTGCCCTGGATGATGCTTTTACTTGCTGTGTGATAATTACCAGAACTGTTTATTTCTATACAATATATTATTCCTGGTTTTGTAATCGTCTCAGTATTGTTTTATGTGTTGGCTACAGAACATGGAAGGAGTGACCCCTCCCCCCATATGGTATTTTATGAAAGGACATGAGTGACACCTGCTGACAATAGTAGGCACTACACTAGATTGTGTAACAAGGGACAGAGGTGACCTCTGCTGCCAGTGGCAGGTACTACGAGGTGACGTGGAAGGGACAGGAGTGACCACCTGCTGCCAGTGGCAAATACTACATGGTACTGGGCAATGAGAGGCAGGAGTGACCCCCCCCCCTCCCCCCCCTGCTGCCAGTGGCAGGTACTACATGGTACTGGGCAACGAGGGGCAGAAGTGACCACCTGCTGCCAGTGGCAGGTACTACATGGCCCAGGGCAACGAGGGGTAGAAGTGACCACCTGCTGCCAGTGGCAGGTACTACATGGCCCAGGGCAACGAGGGGCAGGAGTGACCACCTGCTGCCAGTGGCAGATACTACATGGCCCAGTGCAACGAGGGGCAGGAGTGACCACCTGCTGCCAGTGGCAGGTACTACATGGCCCAGGGCAACGAGGGGCAGGAGTTACCACCTGCTGCCAGTGGCAGGTACTACATGGCCCAGGGCAACGAGGGGCAGGAGTGACCACCTGCTGCCAGTGGCAGGTACTACATGGTACTGGGCAATGAGAGGCAGGAGTGACCCCCTGCTGCCAGTGGCAGGTACTACATGGCCCAGTGCAACGAGGGGCAGGAGTGACCACCTGCTGCCAGTGGCAGGTACTACATGGCCCAGTGCAACGAGGGGCAGGAGTGACCCCCTGCTGCCAGTGGCAGGTACTACATGGCCCAGTGCAATGAGGGGCAGGAGTGACCCCCTGCCGCCAGTGGCAGGTATTACATGGCACTGGGCAACGAGAGGCGGCAGTGACCCCTGCTGCCAATGGCAGGTATTACATGGCCCTGGGCAATGAGGAGCAGGAGTGACTCCTGCTGTCAACAGTAGGTACTACACCACACCATGTAACGAGACAGGAGTTACACTTGATGGCAAGGGCAGGTACTACATTGCACCCTGCACTGAGGAACAGTAATAACTCCTGCTGGTAGCAGTAGCTAGCACATTGCATCTATAAGGAGACGGGTGACTCCAGCGTGCCAGCAGTGGTTACAGCACTTATCCAACATATAGCTAGAGTTATCTCTGCACCATCCACGGTCAGGATGGCACTGGGCAATGAGGGGCATGAGTGACCCCTGAGTGGACATAATTTGATATTGGAAAACAAGGGCTAGGCAAGAGTCAGTTACTGGTACTTGAACCCTGCCCCACACCCAGTGTGCAGTCCCTCTGAGGGTTCTGGCCAGCATGATTGTATATGGCAACCTGTGCAAACATTTTCTGAAGTGCTGTCAAGGTATGATAGAAGACTTTTACAAACCCTTTGTAACATCTTAAAAATTTGAAAGAAAAAAAAAAAGTGATTGTTGAGAAGCGGGCGGAGTGCCCCTACAGGTTCCGTGCTGTGCAGAGTGGGTGTTGGGTAGGATAAGTGACTGGGACTACACATTGTGCTCTGATACAGTAATGCTAGAAAGGGGAAGACACCAATTCCATTCCAAATTGTGATAGGGTGTCACCACAGGGATCTGCTATGAGGTCCATGATGTTCTGAACTCAACAGTATGTCCACAGTGAAAGCCTGCGGGGCGCTATTCAACCCAAGAATGCTGGGACATCTAGTGCAGAGGCTGGCTCTGGAGGAAAGGGGACTATTGCAATCTTGAGGTTGGCACTTATGAAAATTGGTTATTTAATTTGCAGATGCCACTAACAGTCACCTGGAGCCAGGGGCGGACTGACCATTTGGAAGAGTCAGTAGGGGGCCCCATGAGATGCCCATGGTACCTTTGTCATAGGCTTTTTTGATTTTAGGCAAGGACACAGGGGCCCCATGATTTACTATTGCCCGGGGGCCCCATGAGTTGTCAGTCCGCCCCTGCCTGGAGCATGCCATTTGTTACATGATATTCTTGTATAAAGATACAGCTAGCCTGTAACTAGGATGACTTTTCAGTATTTCATGACATAGCTCATTTTATACCCAGTGATGTCATCACAGGCTCTCTGTGCTTCTCTATGCAATGGCTGGTAGGGTGCTGTACATAGCGTCCTGAAACATCTCAGTACTTCTCTCAAGAACCCCTCAGTGCTAATGCAAATAGTGGCTGGTTCTTGGGGGAATTTATACAAATGTCATTGCCTTGATGGGTGGATGGCGACCTGCCATCCTAGGCAGGCTCTATTTGCATGAAAGCCCAACTAGGTAACGCCCACATGTGATGCTGAGCTCTTGCATGGCACATAGGAAGGGGTTTCCCTAAATCTATAACTAGGTTGGGAAAGTGACAGGGTCTCTTTAACCGCTTCCATGCCACCCTATAACAGAAATACTGCACAGGTGCGCAAAATCGTGTATACAGGTAGGTCCATATATATTTGGTCACAGGCACAATTTTTATAATTTTGGCTGTGTCACCAGAATACATTAAAATCAAACAATCCAAATGCATTTGAAGTGCAGATTTTCAGCTTTAATTCAAGGGGTTGAACATAAATATCAAGTACACATTTTAGGAACTGCAGCCATCTTTATACACAGTACCTCCATTTTCAGGGGCTCAAATGTGATTGGACAATTGAATATAATCAGAAATAAAATGTTCATTTGTAATATTTTGTTGAAAAGCCTTTACTGACAATGACTGCCTGTAAGGGACCGCCTGGCGGTACCACTAACACTCCACTGAATAGGCGTCCCCAGCGCACGGAATCTAAGTCCCAGGGTGCTTGTTCACCAGGGCCCCTGATGGTGGGGATGGACTTGGAGCCCCCCGAGACCAGGTCGTGGCTACTGGGTGCGTCTGTCAGTGGTAGAGGTATGCGCCAAGGGCTCCCACGGGGAAGAGTCTGATGTGAGGAGGTCAGAAGACCCCACTGCAAGGGATGGATGGATGAGCAAGGTCAGACGGGCCGGGTCGGTAACAGAGAGGACGGCAAGGTACAAGGCAGCGGGCATAGAATGGTCGGGTCACACGCCAGGTCAGCAACAGCAGGTCAAATCCAATCACAGGCATTCAGGAGAGAGGTCAGGCAAAGCAAGGGTCAGAATAGGAGAAAGCAGCAAGGTCAGGTACAATCCGGGTCAAAACTTACAAGGTACAGGTTCGCAGGATGCAGGGAAGACCAGAAGGCACTGAATGACAGCTCAGGGCCATTTAAATATCCCGCCCTGCGCTGCCATTGGTGCCCAGCGGACCTAGTGCCCATGTCCCTGCACAGGGCGGTGCACTGCGCCTGCGCCGGGACCATCGCGGCGGGGATCGAGGAGATCCCTGACACTGCCTGAAGTCTGGAACCCATGGACATGACCAAAGACTGGGTATCCCCCTTTCTGATGCTTTGCCTGAAATCTGGAACCCATGGACATGACCAAAGACTGGCTTTCCTCCTTTCTGATGCTTTGCCTGAAGTCTGGAACCCATGGACATGACGAAAGACTGGCTTTTCTCCTTTCTGATGCTTTGCCTGAAGTCTGGAACCCATGGACATGACCAAAGACTGGGTATCCCCCTTTCTGATGCTTTGCCTGAAGTCTGGAACCCATGGACATGACCAAAGACTGGGTATCCCCCTTTCTGATGCTTTGCCTGAAGTCTGGAACCCATGGACATGACCAAAGACTGGGTATCCCCCTTTCTGATGCTTTGCCTGAAATCTGGAACCCATGGACATGACCAAAGACTGGCTTTCCTCCTTTCTGATGCTTTGCCTGAAGTCTGGAACCCATGGACATGACCAAAGACTGGGTATCCCCCTTTCTGATGCTTTGCCTGAAGTCTGGAACCCATGGACATGACCAAAGACTGGGTATCCCCCTTTCTGATGCTTTGCCTGAAATCTGGAACCCATGGACATGACCAAAGACTGGCTTTCCTCCTTTCTGATGCTTTGCCTGAAGTCTGGAACCCATGGACATGACCAAAGACTGGGTTTCCTCCTTTCTGATGCTTTGCCTGAAGTCTGGAACCCATGGACATGACCAAAGACTGGGTTTCCTCCTTTCTAAAGCTTTGCCTGAAGCCTGGAACCCATGGACATCACCAAAGACTGGGTTTCCTCCTTTCTAAAGCTTTGCCTGAAGCCTGGAACCCATGGACATCACCAAAGACTGGGTTTCCTCCTTTCTGATGCTTTGCCTGAAGTCTGGAACCCATGGACATGACCAAAGACTGGCTTTCCTCCTTTCTGATGCTTTGCCTGAAGTCTGGAACCCATGGACATGACCAAAGACTGGGTATCCCCCTTTCTGATGCTTTGCCTGAAATCTGGAACCCATGGACATGACCAAAGACTGGGTTTCCTCCTTTCTGATGCTTTGCCTGAAGTCTGGAACCCATGGACATGACCAAAGACTGGGTTTCCTCCTTTCTAAAGCTTTGCATGAAGCCTGGAACCCATGGACATCACCAAAGACTGGGTTTCCTCCTTTCTGATGCTTTGCCTGAAGTCTGGAACCCATGGACATGACCAAAGACTGGGTTTCTTCCTTTCAGATGCTTTGCCAGGCTCTAACTGCAGCTGTCTTCAGTTGTTCTTTGTTTGCGGGTCTTTCTGCCTTTTAGTTTTGCCTTCAGCAAGTGAAATGCATGCTCAATGGGGTTAAGATCAGGTGATTGACATGGCCATTGCAGACTATTGCACTTCTTTTCCTTCGAAAGCTTCTGGGTTGCTTTTGCAGTGTGTTTTGGATCATTGTCCATCTGTACTGTGAAGCGCCGTCCAATCACCTTTGCTGCATTTGTCTGAATCTGGGCTGACAGTATATCTGTAAACACGGCAGAATTCATCCGGCTGCTTCTGTCTTCTGTCACATCATCAATAACCACCAATGACCCAGTGCCACTGGAAGCCATGCATGCCCATGCCATCACACCGCCTCCACCATGTTTTACAGATGACGTTGTGTGCTTTGGATCATGAGCTGTTCCAAGCCTTCTCCACACTTTTTTCTTCCCGTCATTCTGGTACAGATTCATCTTAGTTTCATCCGTCCAAAGAATGCTTTTCCAGAACTGGTCTGGATTTTTAGATGTTTTTTGGCAAAGTCTAACCTGGCTTTTCTATTCTTCAGGCTTATGAATGGTTTGCACCTAGTGGTGAACCCTCTGTATTTGCTCTCATGAAGTCTTCTCTTGATTGTAGACTTTTGACAATGATATGTCCACCTCCGGAAGAGTGTCCTTCACTTGTCTGGATGTTGGGAATGGGTTTTTCTTTACCATAGAGAGGATCCTGCGATCATCCACCACTGTTGTCTTCCGTGGACCTCCATGCCTTTTTATGTTGCTGAGCTCACCAGTGCGTTCTTCTTTCCTCAGAATGTACCAAACTGCTGATTTGGCCGCTCCTAATGTTGCTGCTATCTCTCTGATGGATTTGTTTTATTTTTGAAGCCTTCCAATGGCCTGTTTCACTTGCATGGACAGATCCTTTGAACACATGATGTAGGTTCACAGCAATAGATTCCACATGCAAATACCGCACTTAGAATCAACTGCAGACCTTTTATCTGCTTAATTGCTGAAGAAATAACGAAGGAGTAGCCCACACCTGGCCATGAAACAGCTTTTGATTCAACTGTCCAATTACTATTTGTCCCTTGAAAAAGGGGGGGTGGCTACTCTTAAGAGCTCTAATTCCTAAACCCTTCCTCCAGTTTGGATGTACATACCCTCAAATTACACCCGAGAGTGCGCACTTTCAGCCCATATCCATTATAGAACTAGAGCTGAATATGTTTTGCTAAATAGCTGAAAAAATTAAAATTCTTCCTGTGTCCAAATATATATGGACCCAACTGTATATAAATGATTTTGCAATTCCAGGTAGGGGGCGTGCGCGCACCATTCGCGGCCTCGGCTGTCAATCACCGGGTCTCAGCCGGTGATTCCCGACAGGGGAGAGACCTGTTTGTAAACAATACAGATCTCTTCCGTCAGCTCCTGCACACTGCTTTGTCTGCATAGCAGCATGTCTTCCTAGTAAAAACAGCACACAGTTAACCCTTTGATTGCCCCACGTTTACCCCTTCCTGCCCAGTGCCATTAGTACAGTGTCGATGCTCTGTATTAGCACTGATCACTGTATTGGATTGGTGCCACTGGGGATGTCAGTGGCAGTTCCCACCCAGTATCAGAATGCCCACCGCAGTCCCGCTGATCACTGCCATTACTAGTATAAAAAAAAAAAAAAATCCATATATACATATAATAAATATATATATATATATATATATATATATAGACATTGTAACTTTCACATAAACCAATTAATTTACATTATCTTTTTTAGCGAAGACACAGAGCAGAATACATTTTGGCCTAAATTTATGACGATATTTGATTTTTACAATTTTTTTACTGGACATGTTTAATAGCAAAAAGTAAAAAAATATTTTTTTTCAAAATTGGTCTTTTTTTGTTTATAGCACAAAAAATTAAAAAAAAAACATAAGCAATCAAATAACAAAGAAAGCTCGATTTGTGGGGAAAAAAAGAAAAATTTCATTTGGGTGCAGCGTTGCATGACTGCGCAATTGTCAAATTAACGCAGCGCCGTATCGCAAAAAATAGCCTGGTCAGGAAGGGGGGTAAATGGTTAAGGTGGAGCCTGTAATGTCAGCTGTACAGACTGGCTCCTGATTGGATGGAGCACAGAGAGGTGGTGGCTCCTCCCCGGAGGAACCAAGACCACCATCATCATCATCTGGGAATATCAGATACAATGTATTATAATAATCAGATAAAAATACACAATTTATTCACCAAATTTATTCCAAGTATCTTTTCATTTCCTGTTCAACCCATAAAAAATAAAACATTGAATTTACATTTTATACAAAATCTTATTCAAATATTTGTAAGTGAACATTAAATCTGAGCTCTGGGAATTCAGCCACTTGCTATAAGTTAATTAGAACGAGGTGCATGCAAACCCCTTGCCACCCGCTCAGCCTCCTTTAAAAGGTTTGATATGCCCAGGGCAGGCGGAAAGAATTGGCCGATCACATGACCACCGTATTTGGCTATCACAGTGGTTACGATTGGGAGCCAGTCCTGCTGATTTAGTAGGGACTGAGAGCTGTCTTTGACAGCTCAGTCTGTGCTGGGAACGTGCGGTGAGCCCAACATCGCCCCCTCATGGACACATATGTGCAGTGCGTGGGTGTTAAGCCCCATCCTTTTGAGTGTGTTACACAAGCGATGACGGGTTTATTTCCATCTGGCAATTTTCCGGAGCTCTGGGAGAACAGCTACGGTTACTCTCCTGGAGCTCAGACTGGAGAGACGCTGTTTGGTCATACAGCAGTCGCAGTGGCCATCCCTCTCCTCCGCCGTTCATTCACAGAAGCCTTTGCATTTTGTGAATGAATTCACAAAATTTTGTGAGTGAATGTGATAGGGAGGGGGCGGGAACAATGGATGCATCCAACTCTACAGGTGCAGTACCTAAGACCAGAAGTTGGAGGGTGGGAGCTCCGGAAGTACAGCGATAGCTATATGCTCCCTGCACACAATAAAAACAACAATTGTCAATTATAGAGATAAGTCCAGGAGGTAGCATGCACCCTGCTGGACTTAACCCACAGTAATTCAGAGCACTGAACAAAGTGGCTGAATTCCTTGAGTTCAGTTTTAAAAGAGAAACATGGCCCTCCTTGGGGTAAGTTGCTCTGCCTTGACAAATTAAAGTGGAACTCTGACCAAAAAAAGACACATACAACACAGGCTGATGGTAACTATGATAGCAGTTTCATTTTTTGGAGTCCCGCCGTGTATCATTGCCATAATCTGTGATCCTGCCAGTAGGCCTAGGATTTTGGTGCCAGGACAACAAAGGCCCCTGATAATAAAACCAAAGAGAAGAGCACAGAACTGGACTGACAGTACCAGCCAGGCACTGTTCACCTTCCTGTAATGTACATGGTTGTGTCCCTGGCACAGAGCTGGACTGACAGTACAAACCAGGCACTGACCACTTTCCTGTAATGTACATGGTTGTGTCCCTGGCACAGAGCTGGACTGACAGTACCAGCCAGGCACTGACCACCTCCCTGTAAAGTACATGGTTGTGTCCCCGGCACAGAGCTGGACTGACAGTACCAGCCAGGCACTGACCACCTCCCTGTAAAGTACATGGTTGTGTCCCCGGCGCAGAGCTGGACTGACAGTACCAGCCAGGCACTGTCCACCTTCCTGTAATGTACATGGTTGTGTCCCCGGCACAGAGCTGGACTGACAGTACCAGTCAGGCACGGACCACCTTCCTGTAATGTACATGGTTGTGTCCCTGGCACAGAGCTGGACTGACAGTACCAGCCAGGCACTGACCACCATCCTGTAATGTACATGGTAGTGTCCCCGACACAGAACTGGACTGACAGTACCAGCCAGGCAGTGTTCTCCTCTGTAATGTACATGGTAGTGTCCCCGGCACAGAGCTGGACTGACAGTACCAGCCAGGCATGAACTTTAAAATGAAGAGAAAAGTAAAGTGCAGCAGAATGGATAAGAAAGAAAAGACACGCCAACCCCCATACAATGATATACAACTGTCCATACAGAAAGTCCCATCCTGCAGTGAGGACCTCCGTGTTCCCTGAACGGTCCTGACATGGGATCTCTGTGCTTGTCCTTAGAGTGCTGGGGACGGATCGACACAAATCATCATCTGCCGCTGTCTGTGAACCGTTCTATAGATTTCCAGATAGGTCGTTGTGATCAGGGGGTGGGGAGTCTGATGTTGTGGATGTAAACATGTCCCCCGGTCATCCGCCTACAGACTCTTCACCTTCTTCCTCTGCGTGCACCACAGCAGGACGGACAGAGTGACGGTGACGGAGGACAGGATCCCGAAGAACATGAGTGTTGGGAAGGAGCCCTGCAGGGGAGAACATGTTATATTCCAGAAAATTCTTCCCGACTTACAACTGCTGCCTGCCTAGATACCAAAGAATGCTGTATATACAGGAATACCCCCCATGGAAACCACAGAGAGTATAGGAACCATAGAGAATATATAGGGGACCTCCCACCTGAAAACCATAGAGAATATACAGGGGACCTCCCACCTGAGAACCATAGAGAATATACAGGGGACCTCCCACCTGAGAACCATAGAGATTATACAGGGGACCTCCCACCTGAGAATCATAGAGAATATACAGGGGACCTCCCCCATGTAGGAACCATAGAGAATATACAAGGAACCCTCCTAGGGGGACCATAGAGAATATACAGGGTTCTCCCATCTGAGAACCATAGAGAATATACTGGGTCCCTCCCACCTGGGAACCATAGAGATTATACAGGGGACCTCCCCCATGTAGGAACCATAGAGAATATACAAGGAACCCTCCTAGGGGGACCATAGAGAATATACAGGGTTCTCCCATCTAAGAACCATAGAGAATATACTGGGTCCCTCCCACCTGGGAACCATAGAGAATATACTGGGTCCCTCCCGCCTGGGAACCATAGAGAATATACAAGGAACCCTCCTAGGGGGACCATAGAGAATATACAGGGTTCTCCCATCTAAGAACCATAGAGAATATACTGGGTCCCTCCCACCTGGGAACCATAGAGAATATACTGGGTCCCTCCCGCCTGGGAACCATAGAGAATATACTGGGTCCCTCCCACCTGGGAACCATAGAGAATATACTGGGTCCCTCCCGCTTGAGAACCATAGAGAATATACTGGGTCCCTCCCTCCTGAGAACCATAGAGAATATACAGGAGACCTCCTGCCTGGGCACAATAGAGAATATACAGACGACCTCCTGCCTGGGAACCATAGAGAATATACAGGCGACCTCCTGCCTGGGAATCATAGAGAATATAAAGGGAACCTCCCGCCTGGGAACCATAGAGAATATACAGGGGACCTCCCGCCTGGGAACCATAGAGAATATACAGAGGACCTCCCGCCTGGGAACCATAGAGAATATACAGGCGACCTCCCGCCTGGGAACCATAGAGAATATACAGGGGACCTCCCACCTGAGAACCATAGAGAATATACAGGGGACCTCCCACCTGGGAACCATAGAGAATATACAGGGGACCTCCCACCTGGGAACCATAGAGAATATACAGGGGACCTCCCACCTGGGAACCATAGAGAATATACAGGGGATCTCCCACCTGGGAACCATAGAGAATATACAGGGGACCTCCCACCTGGGAACCATAGAGAATATACAGGGGACCTCCCACCTGGGAACCATAGAGAATATACAGGGGACCTCCCACCTGAGAACCATAGAGAATATATAGGGGACCTCTCACCTGGGAACCATAGAGAAAATACAGGGGACCTCCCACCTGGGAACCATAGAGAATATATAGGGGATCTCCCACCTGGGAACCATAGAGAGTATACAGGGGACCTCCAACCTGGGAACCATAGAGAATATATAGGGGACCTCCCACCTGGGAACCATAGAGAATATACAGGGGACCTCTCACCTGGGAACCATAGAGAATATATAGGGGACCTCCCACCTGGGAACCATAGAGAGTATATAGGAGGCCTCCCACCTGAGAACCATAGAGATTATACAGGGAACCTCCCCCGTGTAGGAACCATAGAGAATATACAAGGAACCCTCCTAGGGGGACCATAGAGAATATACAGGGTTCTCCCATCTGAGAACCATAGAGAATATACTGGGTCCCTCCCGCCTGAGAACCATAGAGAATATACAGGTGACCTCCTGCCTGGGAACCATAGAGAATATACAGGGGACCTTCTGCCTAGGAACCATAGAGAATATACAGGGAACCTCCCCCGTGTAGGAACCATAGAGAATATACAAGGAACCCTCCTAGGGGGACCATAGAGAATATACAGGGTTCTCCCATCTGGAAACCATAGAAAAAATACAGGGGACCTCCCGTCTGGAAACCACAGAGAAAATACAGGGGATCTCCTGCCTGGGAACCATAGAGAATATACAGGGGACCTCCCCCATGTAGGAACCATAGAGAATTTACAGAGACCCCCCCCCTCCAAACCCCCTCCCATGTAGGAACCATGGAGAATATACAGAGACCCCCCCCCAAACCCCCCTGTGTAGGAACCATAGAGAATATACAGGGGAACTCCCACCTGGGCACCACAGAGAATATACAAGAACCCCTCCTATGGGAATTATAGAGAATATACAGGAACCCCCGTAAAGGAACCATAGAGAATATACAGGGACCAACCTATAACAGTTGTGTTACACTGCCACTAACAGGAGGATTGGACACCAGAAAAGAGAAAAATCATGAGCCAGCCCCCAGTATAACTCCTCCTCTACCCAGCATGCCTCAGTTTTGTGATAAAACAGTACTAAGGGCATTATCAAAACCACAGAAGGGTGGGACTGGTGTCCCCCAATGGGCTCCAAGAAATTATTTTACAGTGAGTACAAAAACCCTGTTTCCTTATTCGTTCATTGAGAGAAACAGGAATTCTTTCACCTTCAAGATGTTCAAAAGTAGTCCAACTAAAAGAGGAGCAAAAGCAAAAAACCCATTAACAGGTCTCACAAGGAGAATTGAGTGCCCCCTGCAGCCCAGTAGCTGCTTGGAGGACGAACGCTCAAATCTGAATGCATGAGGCTTCCTTACTAGATAAGTGAATCAGCCAACTGAACCACAGGATGGAGCTGATCAGGACTGAGAGGGCTTCCACCAGAGGGGAAAATGAAACCTAGCCAGTGAGAAGGTGTTCAACAGGAACCCAACACTGGTAGAACCAAAAGAAATTCTCACCAGGTGAGAAGGACAGGCAAATTGGTATGGTTACCACAATAAACCAGATGGGGAAGCCTCCCGAAAGAATAGGTCCAAAAAAAAAAAAAAACCCACAGTATAAAAACAAGCTAGACAGACTTTACCAGGCCCAAGAACGAACATCCCTAATCCCTAGGGAAAGGGTATAAACTCAGTGACTAAAGGAATTTAACTAGCCATACAACCAATTTCACTGGCGCGGTACACCAAGGGTGTATTGGTAATAGGGCACAAGAGAATGAAGAGACCACTGAGACTAGCATACAGACCAAGGGTTTGATCTCACAGATAAACATAACAGAAGGAAGAGGGTGCAAGGATAACACCACCACCACAAGGGTAGGCATGAATAAGAATTAGGTCTCAGCCCCACATTGGTGAGATGGGGACCATTAATAGATACTAATAACTTAAACTTTCCCTTGTGGCCCCCTGAGGTAACACTGGGGCACAAGAACGCTTCAGATCCAAAACCTCCACCACAGCCCTGGTTCTAAGATGCTCCTGAGGTCCAATGAAGCATCAACAGCCATGGAGCATATACCCAATTATGGGTAGGACAAGGGAAGGTAAGTGGAGGACCTCCCTCAGGAGGCTGCTGATCAGTCAAGGGAACGGGGACCAATCCCCTGGTGAAGAGGTCTCACAAAGTCCTCTAGACATAAACATTCTTCAGCAGAGAATTCCTGCAACAAGGAACTAGGGTATTCCACCAGTTGACAATCCAGGGAGGCACTAGGGACCATCAGCAGTGATCTCAGATCATTATGAAGAATCTGAGGCACACCCAACCTAGGTGCACATACCTCTCCTCCCAGTGCAGACACTGCTGGTGGAGGACAGCCAGGTTCCAAGGCAATGTTTGAGCAATGTTCCTATGCTCAGCATCATCCAATGTAGGGGTCAGCAAACTCTTACTTTTGCAAGAGGGACTCCCACTTCTTCCTGGAGAGGAAGGCACTGGAACACCTTAATGGCTTTCCACCAGAGTCAAGGCAGAGTCCCCTGACATGGAGGGAACCAATTGTTAAGGGGATGGGAGGTACTCCAGCAAGTGGAATACCCCAAGCATAACTGGACTACCCCAGTCACCTGAGGAAGCTGAAGAGGTACAGCAGGGACTACCTGATCTACAGAGACAGGACAGCAGGCCTGCTCAGACCTCAAACCCATGACCCCATGGAGGAGGACTGAAGGAAGCCAAGCAAGAGTTGGAGGTTATTCTGAGTGGGGATTTCCACCAAGCCCTACACTGCCTCAAAGAAGGGATGAACTCCTTGACTGATAACAATGCTGCAAAAGGTACACAAGCTCTGGACCCTTTAGATATGGCTTAAGCTGGACCACCTCACTCACTGGTGACAAAAACCCAGAGAGGCCGGATCTTACAAGAGTCAAGTTCCTTTGGAAAAGGTGTTGACTACAAGAATCCATAAAGCGAACTCTCATTACAGCAGGTCACCTGAGCATCCCACAATGGGAATGGCCAGAAGACACTACGCCAATGGTGCCACCATTGATTTCGAAATTCGACCAACCAAGCCTTCAATTTCACCTCATGTTGCTAAAGAAAATAATTTTTTTTGGCTGGGAATCTTCTTTTCGAGGTCACAGCTCATACTAATTTCTTTTTCGATTATATTTCTTGCACGATGCTCCCATCACTGATTAGAAATTCGTTCATTTTTCCAAAATATCCAACATGCCCGATCACCTAAATTCGGTGGCCACATGAAAATCGGCCAATGCTGTGGTCCACTAATGGTGCAAAATCTGAACAAAAATTCTTAGTTACGATTTTTGAAAGAAATTTCTTTCGCCATTCGACCCGTGTATGGCCTGCATAGGACTAGCACAAGGGGACCCTACTTGAGAAGAATGCAAATGGACTTGGTTAGGTGCAGGGTTCTAAACAGAACGACAGGAGGAGTAAGGAGGAACTGATAGGGGACAGAAACAAAGATTAGCCTGTGGGCTAAAAGGGGGGCTGAGCTACCAGAACTTCAGTGCCCAAGATAAAAACTCATGTAAAAATGGAGGAGCACCTTTATTCTAAAGGATTAGTTGGACCGTTCAGTCAGGCTCCAAGGGCACCTACTGTAGAAGTAGATGAAGGATAAGGGTGGGCTTCAACCAGCCTCTCTCTAGCTCTCCTATGTTGCGGCTGAAGTACGCTCTGGCCTCTCCTGACATCACTGACCACAGTGTCCACGTGGGGCTGAAGAAACATCATCTATCAATAGCCAACCGAATCAGATGCTCTTTGAATAGATCAATACGTTCTCCTTGGACATCAAACCCAAGCAGGATATAAGCTTGGATGCCAATAACAATCCATCACAACTCTGAAGCATAAAGCTCCAAACATTTTGCTTCACCAGCTCTTTGAAATGGGGGTCCACCCCAGTTGAGGAGGGAACCTTTCGGAAGGGAATTAATCCAACGTCACAACGTGACAGATTAAGGTCACTGGCAACACATGGCGGAGAGCAGAACCAACTGGTTCACACTAGGATCTGAGGAGATATTCTGTGAAATTAAAAGGTAGGCAAGACTTCCACTTGACTACTGGTGTTCCTGTTGACGTGGGTCACTCAGGACTTTTCACCCCGAGTGCAAGAATCCATAAAGCTAACTCTCATTACAAGAGGTCACCTGAGCATCCTACAATGGGAATGGTCAGAAGGCACTAGGCTGAACACTCCGATAAACCCCTAATGTGCCTGATCAACATCGAGGAGCCAAGTCCTTGTCCAAGTAGAGAAAAAAAAGTTAGAGCTAGTCCCAGATGGCTTTGTATGTCAAAGTCCTGCTGGAGATGAGGGACCCTAAAGGGTACCATGTACCACGAGGGGCAGTTCATGTCTCAGGGACTGGGGGTGCCTTATGGATCCGTTGAAAGTTAGATACTCCCTCCACCCAATTATTGGTGTTCCTGTTAAGGTGGATCACTGGTTGATTCACTGTTGGAACCACTTACCATTTATCCCATTTTCCCTTTCAAAAGGGAACATTTCCAACACACTCTCAGATGGGACCCATGACCCTTCAAGTGTGCTTCCAGTCCACACAGAGGAATACATCAAAATATATAAGGGGAAGGTTTTATACTGCAAATACAGGACAGACTGCACTGCATCAATTTAGTCCAATACGACCCTCCTGTAAACCTGGGGTGATGGCAGGAGGTTGTGGGGATTCTCCCTGGAAATAGACTGTTGGATTTCTGAGTCAAAGACTGTCTCAGGGACCAGTGATCTGGCCTGATCTAAGGCCTCTGGAGTGCCAGAGATCGGCTCTGCTGGAGTGTGTTGACACCCTCTGCGATCAATGTGCATTAAGAGATGGGCACACATGGTCAAAAAGTCGAGAACCCTGAGAAATGGGTCGGGGACTGAACCCCTTCCGAGGGAGCTGAGGAAGACTCAGATGAAGACAACACAACACTGGGTGTCTCGGATTCCAGATTACAGGTGCCGGTTTCTAAAGGGGATCCCAAGTAGCTGCCCTCAAAACCGCAAGGGTCATCTGTGTTAGCGGGATTGTCCCCTGTGCGGGCATGTTGTGGCTGTGCGGTGGTGATGCAAATAGGTTCAATGTAAGGCAAGGCCTCAGGTACTCACAAACCCAAGAAGCTGGTGCTGTTGATGGTAGGGTGGCTGGAGATCACCAGACCACCATAGGTGGAAACAGACCAGCTTGTGTGGTAAAACCGGCTGTGGTGAGAAAATTCAAAAGGCTCCCAACAATGTGGCTAGAGAGGTAGTTCAGGTTGCCTCCGCCTGACTGACCTTATGAGTCTTTAGAGATGGGATCAACACATAGGGCTGTGTCACAGCTCTGGAAAGCACTTTGTGGCTACCTAACACAATATACAAAGATCTGGAAAGAGCCATGATGTGGAATCCAGTGCCCAGAGGTCACATTCCAGGCTAGTATCGCAAATCCAGTCCAACAAGGTCAGGGTACGGTCTCCAAAGGCAAGCTGAGGTAAGACCAATCCAAGCAGCCATGTAGTATAGAATCTTGCTTGAAGTTGATGGAGGAGGAATCTACAAAATGTAAAAAAAATAGAAGGCCAGCACAAAAATTTGTCAGACTTTTCCCAGCAGGCCTGAAGAAAAAATAAAGTCTATCTTTCCAGGACACTAGGAAAAACTGAGGCATGCTGGGTGAAGGAGAGCGTTATCCTGGTGGGTTGACTACAATTGTGTCCAATCCCCTCCTGTGTTGGAATTACTGTGTCCACAACACGCACCAGACCCCTTATACATCCAATATGGCAGCTGCAGCCCGTTCACAGGCCCCGCCCATTCACTGTACTGACTCACAGGTCCCGCCCATTCACCCTTCTGACTCACAGTCCATTCATAGACCCCTCCCATCTCACAGCCTGTTCTCAGGCCCCGCCCATTCTAGCATTGCCCCACTCTGACTTACCTCTCTCAAACATTTGTAGCCACTGAATCCAGCAGTACAGACGCACTGCGTGTACCCCGGACCATCTGGAGCGCACGCAGAGTTCTCTGGACACAGCACCGCTGCGAGGAGACAAGTGACTGGTCACATATATGCTGTTGGAAACATGAGACCAGCCCTGCCCCCTGCTGTCATACATATGTATAAATACATAGTCACAATGTGGGTTCAGCTCCACCCCCTCCCTTCATGTGTGTCTAAAATATACTGGCCCCGCCCACTCCTGTTATGTCTATAAGACCAGCCCCACCCCCTCCTGTTATATATGTTTGTAATAGGAGACCAGCCCCACCCTGCCCCCTCCTGTTATATATGTCTATTATATAAGAGCAGCCCCGCCCCCTCCTGTTATATATGTCTATTATATAAGATCAGCCCCGCCCCCTCCTTTTATATATGTCTATTATATAAGACCAGCCCCGCCCCCTCCTATTATATATGTCTATAAGACCAGCCCCACCCCCTCCTGTTATATATGTTTGTAATAAAAGAATAGCCCCACCCCGCCCCCTCCTGTTATATATGTCTATTATAGAAGACCAGCCCCACCCCCTCCTGTTATATATGTCTATTATATAAGACCAGCCCCCCCCCTCCTGTTATATATGTCTATTATATAAGACCAGCCCCCCCCCCCCTCCTGTTATATATGTCTATTATACAAGACCAGCCCCACCCCCTTCTGTTATATATGTCTATTATATAAGACCAGCCCTGCCCCCTCCTGTTATATATGTGTATTATATAAGACCAGCCCCCCCCCCCCCCGCCTGTTATATATGTCTATAAGACCACCCCCACCTCCTCCTGTTATATATGTCTATTATATAAGACCAGCCCCACCCCCTCCTGTTATATATGTGTATTATATAAGACCAGTCCCCCCCCCCATCCTGTTATATATGTTTGTAATAGGAGACTAGCCCGCCTCCTCCTGTTACATATGTCTATTATATAGACCAGCTCCACCCCCTCCTGCTGTGTTTGTAATAGACCAGCCCCACCTCCTCCTGTTATATATGTCTATTATACAAGACCAGCCCCAGCCCCTCTTGCTATGTTTGTAATAGGAGACCAGCTCTGCCTCCTCCTGTTATGTCTATTATATAAGACCAGCCCCACCCCTCCTGTTATATATGTCTATTATATAGACCAGCCCCGCCTCCTCCTGTTATATATGTCTATTATACAAGACCAGCCCCACCCCCTCCTGTTATATATGTCTATTATATAAGACCAGCCCCACCCCCTCCTGTTATATATGTCTATTATACAAGACCAGCCCCACCCCTTCTTGCTATATGTTTGTAATAGGAGGCCAGCTCCGCCTCCTCCTGTTATATATGTCTATTATATTAAACCAGCCCCACCCCCTCCTGTTATATATGTTTGTAATAGGGGGCCAGCCCCACTCCCTCCTGTTATATATGTATATATTATAAGACCAGCCCCGCCCCCTCCTGTTATATATGTTTGTAATATGACACCAACCCCGCCCCTTCTGTTAGAAATGTTTGTAATAAGAGATCAGCCCCGTGCTGGGACTCACCCATGTCTCCAGTGACATTACAGGCACTCTGCTGATCCTGGCAGATCCGGGCATCCAATTGGGTTTTCACACTACCCCAGGCCTCATTACCCCCGGGGCAACTGATGTTCACTGGAAGAGCTCTGGTGGGGAGAAAACACTTCACTACATGGCACTCCAAATAAGAGCTGAGCTACAAACACAGCGCAGAGGATAGAGGGAGCCGAGCTACAAACACAGCGCAGAGGAGGGAGGGAGCCAAGCTACAAACACAGCACAGAGGAGGGAGGGAGCCAAGCTACAAACACAGCACAGAGGAGGGAGGGAGCCAAGCTACAAACACAGCGCAGAGGAGGGAGGGAGCCGAGCTACAAACACAGCACAGAGGAGGGAGGGAGCCAAGCTACAAACACAGCACAGAGGAGGGAGGGAGCCAAGCTACAAACACAGCGCAGAGGAGGGAGGGAGCCGAGCTACAAACACAGCACAGAGGAGGGAGGGAGCCAAGCTACAAACACAGCGCAGAGGAGGGAGGGAGCCGAGCTACAAACACAGCACAGAGGAGGGAGGGAGCCGAGCTACAAACACAGCACAGAGGAGGGAGGGAGCCGAGCTACAAACACAGCACAGAGGAGGGAGGGAGCCGAGCTACAAACACAGCACAGAGGAGGGAGGGAGCCCAGCTACAAACACACCACAGAGGAGGGAGGGAGCCGAGCTACAAACACAGCACAGAGGAGGGAGCCAAACTACAAACACACCACAGAGGAGGGAGGGAGCCGAGCTACAGACACAGCACAGAGGAGGGAGGGAGCCGAGCCACACAGCACAGAGGAGGCAGGGAGCCGAGCTACAAACACAGCGCAGAGGAGGGAGGGAGCTACACAGCCCAGAGGAGGGAGGGAGCCGAGCTACAAACACAGCGCAGAGGAGGGAGGGAGCTACACAGCCCAGAGGAGGGAGGGAGCCGAGCTACAAACACAGCACAGAGGAGGGAGGGAGCCGAGCCCCACAGCACAGAGGAGGGAGTTTTATTTTTGAATTATCTTTATCAATATCATTATTGGCATTTATATTTAATATTTATTAAAAATGTATTCATTTTTATTTTTATATTTATATTTTTCCATTATTATCATTTTTATTTTATTTTTATTTTATTTTTATTATTATTATTATTATTTTTATTCACATTTATTTTTATATTTATTCTCATTATCTTTTATTCATTTATTTAGATTTATTATTATTTTAATTTTATATTTATTTTTACATTTATCTTTATTTATAAAAATACTTACACATAATTATTTATATTATTTTAATTTCTCTCCTTGTAATAAATAAAATAAGTTTTTTCTTGTATTAATATTATCTTATATAATTTTTAAAAAAGTTTTTTTATATTTCTAATGGTGGCACTACAAGTACCACAACTATTAATATGTCGAAGTAAAGGTTTGTGTTTATAATTGTTGTATTTGATGGTGCCCAGCCCGATCACAGTACTAGTGACATTAAGTCAGAGTAAAAGGTTGTTAACTAATCTTGCCAATATAACATAAGCAATGTGTTCCATGTATGCACACAACGCATGAATATAAGTAATTATTTGGCCCCATAGAAATGGCCGCCTCCGTGCGGACTTCGAGAAAATGGCGCTGGAATGGCCTATATAAGGGCAGAAGCGTCATGGCGTCTTATGACATCCCCCTGAGGAAGCCACGTGACCCTGTGGCGTAACGCGTAGGGGAGGGGCTCTGACGTCACGACGCCACTATCAGCGGAACGGCGAGTACTGTCTTTGTGCGAGGGCACACATTTTAAAAAAACGCTCTGTGGAAATGTGAGTTTGCATTTGTCTGGAGATGAATTAAAATCTTTTTATAAAGGATATAAGCACTATGTGGGAACTTTTCTTTTACATGGCCTAAATCGGAGGAGTAAAGGGGAGGAAGAGGAGATAGGAGATAGACCCCAAACAACAGGAGGGGAGATATCTATATCCATCCAGCCCTCATAACTCAGAAGGAACTAGGAGGCCATCTAGTGGAAGGAAAGCAACACCACAGTCTACCTCAACAGCAATAGACTTTCTATATATCTGCACAGATTGGGACGTTTTCCATCTAAGCTAAGGATTAGCAGTATACAGTTCTAATCACCACTTTAGGTTGCACAAGTGGAGTGATTATAATATATTAATTGTACAGTTTTATTATTATTTATTTTTCCATATCTAATTGGTCATTGCACTTTATCACATATATATTTTTATATTATTGTTTTGGGCAATATTTGCATTTTTGCACATATACATTATCATGCAAGGAGGTTTTTCTTTGCTCATTTGATTTGTGGCATATCATATTATATTTTTTCACATTATCAAATACATAACTTTTAGATATTTATAATTAAGTTAACTGGGAGTGTGTTAATTTCATTTATATTATATCACTATGAGATAATATTCACTCATTTATTTAGATTTATTTATTTAATTTATCTTACACATAAGTATATATCATACATCACTAAACACCCCTTTTCAGGAGCGCGACACATTCAATATTTTATTTGTTTATTTTCACACAGCATTGTGAGTATGTGTTTCATGTGTTGACGCACCGTCACATTTAAAGGAGTTAATTTATTATAAGAACCTTGTGCCACCATAGTAGCTCACAAGTATACACTCTTATAACAGAGGAGGGAGGGAGCCGAGGCTACAAACACAGCACAGGGGAGGGAGGGAGCCGAGGCTACAAACACAGCACAGGGGAGGGAGGGAGCCGAGCTACAAACACAGCGCAGAGGATAGAGGGAGCCGAGCTACACAGCCCAGAGGAGGGAGGGAGCCGAGCTACAAACACAGCGCAGAGGAGGGAGGGAGCCGAGCTACAAAAACACCACAGAGGAGGGAGGGAGGCGAGCCACACAGCACAGAGGAGGCAGGGAGCCGAGCTACAAACACAGCGCAGAGGAGGGAGGGAGCTACACAGCCCAGAGGAGGGAGGGAGCCGATCTACACAGCACAGAGGAGGGAGCCGAGCTACACAGCACAGAGGAGGGAGCCGAGCGACACAGCACAGGGGAGGGAGGGAGCCGAGCGACACAGCACAGGGGAGGGAGGGAGCCGAGCGACACAGCACAGGGGAGGGAGGGAGCCGAGCGACACAGCACAGGGGAGGGAGGGAGCCGAGCGACACAGCACAGGGGAGGGAGGGAGCCGAGCGACACAGCACAGGGGAGGGAGGGAGCCGAGCTACACAGCACAGGGGAGGGAGGGAGCCGAGCTACACAGCACAGGGGAGGGAGGGAGCCGAGCTACACAGCACAGGGGAGGGAGGGAGCCGAGCTACACAGCACAGGGGAGGGAGGGAGCCGAGCGACACAGCACAGGGGAGGGAGGGAGCCGAGCGACACAGCACAGGGGAGGGAGGGAGCCGAGCGACACAGCACAGGGGAGGGAGGGAGCCGAGCGACACAGCACAGGGGAGGGAGGGAGCCGAGCGACACAGCACAGGGGAGGGAGGGAGCCGAGCGACACAGCACAGGGGAGGGAGGGAGCCGAGCGACACAGCACAGGGGAGGGAGGGAGCCGAGCGACACAGCACAGGGGAGGGAGGGAGCCGAGCGACACAGCACAGGGGAGGGAGGGAGCCGAGCGACACAGCACAGGGGAGGGAGGGAGCCGAGCGACACAGCACAGGGGAGGGAGGGAGCCGAGCGACACAGCACAGGGGAGGGAGGGAGCCGAGCGACACAGCACAGGGGAGGGAGGGAGCCGAGCGACACAGCACAGGGGAGGGAGGGAGCCGAGCGACACAGCACAGGGGAGGGAGCCGAGCTACACAGCACAGAGGAGGGAGCCGAGCTACACAGCACAGAGGAGGGAGCCGAGCTACACAGCACAGGGGAGGGAGCCGAGCTACACAGCACAGGGGAGGGAGCCGAGCTACACAGCACAGGGGAGGGAGCCGAGCTACACAGCACAGGGGAGGGAGCCGAGCTACACAGCACAGGGGAGGGAGCCGAGCTACAAACACAGCACAGAGGAGGGAGCCGAGCTACAAACACAGCACAGAGCAGAGAGGGAGCTGAGCTACAAACACAGCACAGAGGAGAGAGGGAGCCGAGCTATAAAAATACTGCAGAGGACAGAGCTGAGCTCTATACACAGACACTCACAGGTAGCGAAGGCCTGTCAGTCCCTGGAAGAAGTCCTGAGGCAGCTCCTGCAGAGGATTCTGGGAGAGGTCCCTGTGAAGAGCACACAGTATAAGTAGAGGGTTCACAGAGCTCTTTCATCACAATAAAAGCCCCGCCCGCCATGACTCACATGACAGCGATGGCGGCAGTAAGGTGGAGCCCGGGATCCAGGTTGGAGATGGAGCAGTTCCAGAGATCCAGCCTGCAGGAAGAAGAGAAGATGGCGGGTTACATCCTGCACTGTTATACTCACTGTAACTGATCCCCCCCCCCCATAGGGTGCATACCCAATGATATCGCCCCCTGGAGGCTTCACGCAGCAGCGGCCCACAACTTCTGCCTCCGATGTCTGTGTGCACAGGCGGGCAACTTCTGAACCGTTCCGTAGGTTCCCCGGACACTGCCTGCAGATCTGGGGAGAAAGAGAGGAGGTCCAGAGGTCAAAATATGGAGGATATACGTCACACCCCTCCCCTGCCAGAGTGAGGAAGCTGAGCTACAAAAACACCACAGAGGGGGGCCAGAAAGAAAGTCAGTGTATGGTGCCTATAAATCACATCCCTCCCCCACCTGAATCAGGGGCTGAACTACAAACACATTATTATCAGGGCTGGTTTGCCTGGGTATGGAAGAGGATGGAGATGGGTGGAGAGGATGGAGAATGGTGATGGGATAAAGATTGGTGGAAAGGATGCAGAAAGGTGGAGGGATGGAAACCAGAGGAAAGGATAGAGATTGGTGGCGGGGAAGGAGAACGGTGGAGGGGACACAGATTGGTGTGGAGAATGGTAAAGGGGCGGAGAACAAAGGAAGGGATAGAGATTGGTGGCGGGGACAGAGAGCGGTGGAGGGGACAGAGATTGGTGTAGAGAATGGTAATGGGGCATAGAAAGAGATAGAGATTGGTGGAAGGGAAGAAGATCGATGGCGGGTCAGAGAATAGTGGAAGGGATGGAGATTGGTGTAAAGAATGGAGAACGGTGGAAGGGGCGGAGATTGGTGTAAAGAATGGAGAATGGTGGAAGGGGCGGAGATTGGTGTAAAGAATGGAGAACGGTGGAAGGGACGGAGATGGGTGGAAGGGACGGAGATGGGTGGAAGGGACGGAGATGGGCGGAAGGGACGGAGATGGGCGGAAGGGACGGAGATGGGCGGAAGGGACGGAGATGGGCGGAAAGGACGGAGATGGGCGGAAGGGACGGAGATGGGCGGAAGGGACGGAGATCGGGTGGAAGGGACGGAGATCGGGTGGAAGGGACGGAGAACAGTGGGACGGAGATCGGTGGAAGGGACGGAGAACGGTGGAAGGGACGGAGAACGGTGGAAGGGACCGAGATGGGTGGAAGGGACCGAGATCGGGTGGAAGGGAACGGGAGCGGGTGGAAGGGACCGAGATCGGGTGGAAGGGACCGAGATCGGGTGGAAGGGACCGAGATCGGGTGGAAGGGACCGAGATCGGGTGGAAGGGACGGAGAACGGTGGAAGGGACGGAGAACGGTGGAAGGGACGGTGAATGGTGGAAGGGATGGAGAACGGTGGAAGGGACGGAGAGATCGGTGGGACGGAGATGGGAGGAAGGGACGGAGATGGGTGGGAAGGAGATCGGTGGAAAGGACGGAGATCGGTGGAAGGGACGGAGAAATTGGTGGGACGGAGATGGGTGGAAGGGACGGAGATCGGTGGAAGGGACAGAGAACGATGGAGGGAATGGAGAACGGTGGAAGGGACAGAGAATGATGGAGGGAATGGAGAACAGTGGAGGTGTTGGGTAATATTTCTGGATTGAGGAATCCACTGTACTCTGGGCTGTGATGAGGTTGGAGAGTTTGATGGGGGTGGGTTGGAGGGGGATGGTGTTTAGGAATCTGGTTTATCTACTAAAGGTGGAGTCCTGCATATATTACAGGCAAAGTTAATATCAGAGCTCCTCCCCCAGGTGTGTAATGGGAGGAGTCAGTGTCAGGGCCCACCCCTGTGTGGATATGGGATGACGATTTGCTCTGTGTACATTCTTCATCCTCATTGTAAAGTCATCCATCATTATTCCTGGCGCGGGGGGAGGGGTTGTACGATATGAACACTCCGCCCTCAGTGTGATGTTCAGGATGTATATAATACCAACCTTGAGCATAGCGTTGTACAATGTGAAGACTGTGCAGGCAACATGGGGGTGGGGAGGAGGCTGTGATCCTGGGAGCTGACACTCTAATAGAGATGAGGTGGGGGGTTGCTGACAGATGTGTACATGGTGTACTATGTGCTCCCCTCCCCCCTCTGTATATATATATGTGATCTGTTTCCTCCTCTGTGTGATATATGAGGGAGATCACTTTCCATCCCATAATAATATTGGTGCTGGTCTACAGGGGCTCGAGGTACACATCAGTCAGCTCTATTGGGGGGAGGAGTCATTGAAAGATGTAGCTTCCCCTCCCCCAACCAGGTGTGGAGGGTGATCTCCCCGGACCGGAAGTGTGGCTCCTATATACAGAGAGTGAGGAGCCCCTCCACACACACAAAGATGGCCGACTGACCTCCACCTCCTCCTGAGCCCGGACCACCAGAACACAGCTCATCGCCAACACCGCGCACAGCGCAGCCATCGTCATCATCACCGCTGGTCATGTGATCCCAGGAGGTCAGCTGACCGGAAAAATAAAAAAAAAAACATGGCCGCCATCTTCCCGGAGACCAATCTGGAGATATCCCCTCCCCCCAGGGAAATATTCACACTGCAATTCCAAGGGATAGAGAAATTCTCCATCCCTGTCAGGAGGAGGACTTCCTGTCGTGGTGATAACAGAGGAAGAGGAAGCGATCTGTGAGCCATGTGGTGTCACCACAACAGGAAGTGAGATGAGAGTGACACCAGAGTTTTCTGGTACCAATGACGAGGCACTATTCCTCCCTCTAATACCAATGATGGGGCACTATTCCTCCCACTGATACCAATGATGGGACACTATTCCTCCCACTGATACCAATGATGGGGCACTATTCCTCCCACTGATACCAATGATGGGGCACTATTCCTCCCACTGATACCAATGATGGGGAACTATTCCTCCCACTGATACCAATGATGGGGCACTATTCCTCCTACCGATACCAATGATGGGGCACTATTCCTCCCACCGATACCAATGATAGGCATTATTCCTCCCACCGATACCAATGATGGGGCACTATTCCTCCCACCGATACCAATGATGGGGCACTATTCCTCCCACTGATATCAATGATGGGGCACTATTCCTCCCACTGATACCAATGATGGGGCACTATTCCTCCCACTGATACCAATGATGGGGCACTATTCCTCCCACTGATACCAATGATGGGACACTATTCCTCCCACTGATACCAATGATGGGGCACTATTCCTCCCACTGATACCAATGATGGGGCACTATTCCTCCCACTGATACCAATGATGGGGCACTATTCCTCCCACTGATACCAATGATGGGACACTATTCCTCCCACTGATACCAATGATGGGGCACTATTCCTCCCACTGATACCAATGATGGGGCACTATTCCTCCTACTGATACCAATGATGGGGCACTATTCCTCCCACCGATACCAATGATAGGCATTATTCCTCCCACCGATACCAATGATGGGGCACTATTCCTCCTACTGATACCAATGATGGGGCACTATTCCTCCCACCAATACCAATGATGGGGCACTATTCCTCCCACCGATACCAATGATGGGGCACTATTCCTCCCACTGATACCAATGATGGGACACTATTCCTCCCACCGATACCAATGATGGGGCACTATTCCTCCCACTGATACCAATGATGGGACACTATTCCTCCCACTGATACCAATGATGGGACACTATTCCTCCCACTGATACCAATGATGGGACACTATTCCTCCCACTGATACCAATGATGGGGCACTATTCCTCCCACTGATACCAATGATGGGACACTATTCCTCCCACTGATATCAATGATAGGCATTATTCCTCCCACTGATACCAATGATGGGGCACTATTCCTCCCACTGACACCAATGATGGGGCACTATTCCTCCCACCGATACCAATGATAGGCATTATTCCTCCCACCAATACCAATGATGGGGCACTATTCCTCCTACTGATACCAATGATGGGGCACTATTCCTCCCACCGATACCAATGATAGGCATTATTCCTCCCACTGATACCAATGATGGGGCACTATTCCTCCCACTGACACCAATGATGGGGCACTATTCCTCCCACCGATACCAATGATAGGCATTATTCCTCCCACCGATACCAATGATGGGGCACTATTCCTCCTACTGATACCAATGATGGGGCACTATTCCTCCCACCGATACCAATGATAGGCATTATTCCTCCCACCAATACCAATGATGGGGCACTATTCCTCCTACTGATACCAATGACGGGGCACTATTCCTCCCACCGATACCAATGACGGGGCACTATTCCTCCCACCGATACCAATGACGGGGCACTATTCCTCCCACCGATACCAATGATGGGGCACTATTCCTCCCACTGATACCAATGATGGGGCACTATTCCTCCCACTGATACCAATGATGGGGCACTATTCCTCCCACTGATACCAATGATGGGGCACTATTCCTCCACTGATACCAATGATGGGGCACTATTCCTCCACTGATACCAATGATGGGGCACTATCCCTCCCTCTGATACCAATGATGGGGCACTATTCCTCCCACTGATACCAATGATGGGGCACTATTCCTCCCACTGACACCAATAATGGGGCACTATTCCTCCCAATGATACCAATGATGGGGCACTATTCCTCTCACTGACACCAATGATGGGGCACTATTCCTCCCACTGACACCAATAATGGGGCACTATTCCTCCCACTGATACCAATGATGGGGCACTATTCCTCCCACTGACACCAATGATGGGGCACTATTCCTCCCACCGATACCAATGATGGGGCACTATTCCTACCACCGATACCAATGATGGGGTACAATTCCTCCCACCGATACCAATGATGGGGCACTATTCCTCCCACCGACACCAATGATGGGGCACTATTCCTCCCACCGATACCAATGATGGGGCACTATTCCTCCCACTGATACCAATGATGGGGCACTATTCCTCCCACTGATACCAATGATGGGGCACTATTCCTCCCACTGATACCAATGATGGGACACTATTCCTCCACTGATACCAACGATGGGGCACTATTCCTCCCACTGACTCCAATGATGGGGCACTATTCCTCCCACTGACACCAATGATGGGCACTATTCCTCCCACTGATACCAATGATGGGACACTATTCCTCTCACCGATACCAATGATGGGGCACTATTCCTCCCACTGATACCAATGATGGGGCACTATTCCTCCCACTGATACCAATGATGGGGCACTATTCCTCCCACTGATACCAATGATGGGACACTATTCCTCCACTGATACCAACGATGGGGCACTATTCCTCCCACTGACTCCAATGATGGGGCACTATTCCTCCCACTGACACCAATGATGGGCACTATTCCTCCCACTGACACCAATGATGGGGCACTATTCCTCCCACTGATGCCAATGATGGGACACTATTCCACTGACACCAATGATGGGGTACTATTCCTCTCACTGACACCAATGATGGAGCACTATTCCTCCCACTGATACCAATGATGGGGCACTATTCCTCCCACTGACACCAATAATGGGGCACTATTCCTCCCACTGATACCAATGATGGGGCACTATTCCTCCCACCGATACCAATGATGGGGTACAATTCCTCCCACCGATACCAATGATGGGACACTATTCCTCCCACTGACACCAATGATGGGGCACTATTCCTTCCACTGATACCAATGATGGGGCACTATTCCTTCCACTGACACCAATGATGGGGCACTATTCCTCCCACTGACACCAATGATGGGGCACTATTCCTCCCACTGATACCAATGATGGGGCACTATTCCCCCCACTGATACCAATGATGGGGCACTATTCCTTCCACTGATACCAATGATGGGGCACTATTCCTCCCACTGATACCAATGATGGGACACTATTCCTCCCACTGATACCAATGATAGGGCACTATTCCTCCCACCGATACCAATGATGGGGCACTATTCCTCCCACTGATACCAATGATAGGGCACTATTCCTCCCACCGATACCAATGATGGGACACTATTCCTCCCACTGATACCAATGATGGGGCATTTTTTACTCCCACTGGCCACAGTCCAGCCCCCCTAATGTCTTAAGCACAGTAAACTGGCCCTTTGTTTTGAAAGTTTGGATGTCCCTGCTCTATAGTGTGTACTTATCTCAGTTCAGAGCACCGAGTGTCATTTCTGTGTGCTGCCTCCTTCCTCTTCTATCAGCATGAGTCACTTCTGACACGTTTTCCTGACACCAAGAGAAGAATGGTGACAGTGGAGGGATCTCCAGCAGATTGACAGCCTCAGCTCTGTTCCTATGTTGAAGGGGGAGTGTCCCTGCCCTCCAATCAGCTCTCAGAGCTCTCCTCACTGAGCTCTGCAGTGTGTCATTTCAGCTCTCCGCCCTCTCTTTTCTGATCTCTCAGACAAGCTTTATAAATTCAGCACTGTGAATGGATGTAGGGTACAGACGGCTGCAGATAAAACAGGTACAACGTATGTAGGAGGATTTGTGTCATCTCACCTGGGTGTCCCCGTAGTAGTCACCACCCGCTACGGAGATCGCCGCTGTCTTCTGGCGATTCTGGTGCTGCACGACTCCCATCCACTTCACGTGTAAAATCGCCAGCAAGTCGTACATTTCTCCTAATTGCGACTTCCTTTTGTGGTCGTGGAGCATTGCGCATTTTGACAGCAAAACGCACGTCTGCAAAGCGCGATTGGGGTGTCATCAATCGCACTTAGCAGACACACGTTTTGCTGTCATTTCTGCAGCGCTTTTTTGCAGTGCGTTTTTTGGACATGCGTTTTTAATTCGTTTTGCGTGTTTTTTTCCCAACTTGTTGCTGGGCAGATTAAAAGGCAAAACGCCTTAGCCTGAATTCACATCTGCACTTGATTGGCAACCCACGTGTTGGAAACACACGGCGAACACGCATGTATTGCCATTTAGGCACCACTTAAATCCACACCTTTCCAGAGCCCACACAGAGAACCTGTGCTAAGGCGTTTTGCCTTTTAATCTGCCCAGCAACAAGTTGGAAAAAACCCCCACGCAAAACGCATCAAAAACGCATGTCTCAAAAAACGCACCTCAAAAAAGCGCTGCAGAAATGGATCAAATGTAAACTGCTGAAGTGTGAACCTGGCCTAAATGTTTACGCAAGAGTGATGCGCATTCCCGCTTGTTTTTGATGCATTTTTTAAGCCTTTTCACTTTTAATCTACCTAGCAACAAGTTGTGGAAAAAAACGCAAAATGCATCAAAAACGCATGTCCCAAAAAACCGCAAAACGCACTGCAAAAAACGCTGCAGAAATGGATCAGTCGCAAACTGCATAGGTATGAACCTGGCCTAAATGTTTACACAAGATTGATGCGCATTGCTGCGTGTTCTTGATGTGTTTTGCCTTTTAATCTGCCCAGCAACAAGTTGGGGAAAAAAAAACGCAAAATGCATCAAAAACACATGTCCCAAAAACCCGCAAAATGCACTGCAAAAATCGCAGAAACAGATCAAACGCAAACTGCATAGGTGTGAACCTGGCCTAAATGTTTACACAAGAGTGGCGCACATTGCCACGTGTTTTTGATGCATTTTTGATGCGTTTTGCCTTTTAATCTGCCCAGCAACAAGTTGGGAAAAAAACGCAAAATGCATCAAAAACGCATGTCCAAAACCCGCAAAATGCACTGCAAAAATCGCAGAAACAGATCAAACGCAAACTGCATAGGTGTGAACCTGGCCTAAATGTTTACACAAGAGTGGCGCACATTGCCACGTGTTTTTGATGCATTTTTGATGCGTTTTGACATTTAATCTGCCCAGCAACAACTTGGGAAAAAAAAACCCCGCAAAACGAATAAAAAACACATGTCCCAAAAATCGCTGCAGAAATGGATCAAGCGCAAAATGCATAGGTGTGAACCTGGCCTAAATGTTTACAAAAGAGTGTTACTCATTGCCACGTGTTTTTGATGCGTTTTTTAAGCCTTTTGCTGTTTAATCCGCCCAGCAACAAGTTGGGAAATAAAACCGCAAAACGCATAAAAAACAAATGTCCGAAAACTGCAAACCGCACCACAAAAAGAGCTGCAGAAACGGAACAAACGCAAACTACATAGGTGTGAACCTGGCCTAAATGTTTACACAAGAGTGATGCCGCGTGTTTTTGATGCGTTTTACATTTTTTTTTAACTTGTTGCTGGGCAGATTAAAAAGCAAAATGCAAAACGCATCAAAAACACGCAGCAATGCGCATCACTCTTGCGCAAACATTTAGGCCAGGTTCACACCTATGCAGTTTGCATTTGTTCCGTTTCTGCAGCGCTTTTTGCGGTACAGTTTGCAGTTTTTGGACATGCGTTTTTCATGCGGTTTGCCTTTTAATCTGCCGAGCAACAAGTTGGGGAAAAAACCCGCAAAACGCATAAAAATGCGTCAAAAACGCATATTCAAAAACTGCAAACTGCACCACATAAAAGCGCTGCGGAAATGGAACAAACGCAAACTGCATAGGTGTGAACCTGGCCTAAGTGTTTACACAAGAGTGACGCACATTGCCGCTTGCTTTTGATGCATTTTTTATGCGTTTTGCCTTTTAATCTGCCCAGCAACAAGTTTGGGGAAAAAACGCAAAATGCATAAAAAAATGCATGTCCAAAAAACGCAAAACGCACCCCAAAAATCGCTGTAGAAATGGATCAAATGCAAACTGCATAGGTGTGAACCTGGCCTAAATGTTTACGCAAGAGTGATGCGCATTGCCGCATGTTTTTGATGCGTTTTACGTTTTTTTTTCAACTTGTTGCTGGGCAGATTAAAAGGCAAAATGCAAAACGCATCAAAACATGCGGCAATGCGCATCACTCTTGCGTAAACATTTAGGCCAGGTTCACACCTATGCAGTTTGCATTTGTTCCGTTTCTGCAGCGCTTTTTGCGGTACGGTTTGCAGTTTTTGGACATGCGTTTTTTATGCGTTTTGCCTTTTAATATGCCCAGCAACAAGTTGGGGAAAAAACCCGCAAAACGCATAAAAATGCGTCAAAAATGCATATTCAAAAACTGCAAACTGCTCCACATAAAAGCACTGTGGAAACGGAACAAACGCAAACTGCATAGGTGTGAACCTGGCCTAAGTGTTTACACAAGAGTGACGCGCATTTGCCGCATGTTTTTTTTGCGTTTTGCCTTTTAATCTGTCCAGGAACAAGTTAGGAAAAAAACACAAAATGCATCAAAAACACATGTCCCAAAAAATGCAAAACGCACTGCAAAAACGGATCAAACGCAAACTGCATAGGTGTGAACCTGGCCTAAATGTTTACACAAGAGTGACGCACATTTGCCGCGTGTTTTTGATGCATTTTTGATGCGTTTTGCACTTTCCCTTTTATTCTGCCCAGCAATAAGTTGGAACAAAAACGCATGTCCAAAACCCGCCACAAAAATCGCAGAAACGGATCAAGCGCAAACTGCATAGGTGTGAAGCTGGCCTAAATGTTTACACAAGAGTGGCGCACATTGCCGCTTGCTTTTGATGCATTTTTTATGCATTTTGCCTTTTAATCTGCCCAGCAACAAGTTTGGGGAAAAAATGCAAAATGCATAAAAAAACGCATGTCCAAAAAATGCAAAACGCACCCCAAAAATCGCTGTAGAAACGGATCAAACGCAAACTGCATAGGTGTGAACCTGGCCTAAATGTTTACACAAGAGTGACGCGCATTGCCGCGTGTTTTTGATGCGTTTTGCGGGGTTTTTTTCCCATATATTACACACAGGTGGTCTCTATTTACTAATTAGGTGACTTCTGAAGGCGATTGGTTCCACTAGATTTTAGTTAGGGATATCAGAATAAAGGGGCTGAATACAAATGCACGCCACACTTTTCACAGATTTATTTGTAAAAAAAGTTGAAAAACCATTTCTCGTTTTCCTTCCACTTCACAATGATGTGCTGCTTTGTGTTGTTTTTGTTTTTGTTATTTTTGTGTTGTTGTGTTGGTTTTGGTCGTAACATGACAACGTGCAGAAAATTTCAACGAGGAGGAAGACTTTTCCAAGGCGTTGTATATACTATAGATGTGTGTGTGTATATACATATATATATATATATATATATATATATATATATAGGGTCTTGCCCCTGACGTATTATTGGATGTCCCCCGGAGCTCCAGACTGGACCTTTCTGATCTGTACTGAGCATTCACCGCACATGCGCTACACCACTCTGACCTGCACACCAAAGGATCGGACTATTGTATATTGGACTGGAAGCAGACTTTGCACCCTACACCTACCTACCACCCATTGTCTTCTGGGTAGTTATATACTACACATTGGACTGGCACCAGACTGGTCTCCTGGGGATATATACGCTGACCATTGGACCGGCACCAGACTGGTCTCCTGGGGATATATACGCTGACCATTGGACCGGCACCAGACTGGTCTCCTGGGGAGATATAAACTGACCATTGGACTGGCACCAGACTGGTTTCCTGGGGAGATATACATTGACCATTGGACCGGCACCAGACTGGTCTCCTGGGGAGATATACACTGACCATTGGACCGGCACCAGACTGGTCTCCTGGGAAGATATACATTGACCATTGGACTGGCACCAGACTGGTCTCCTGGGGAGATATACGCTGACCATTGGACTGGCACCAGACTGGTCTCCTGGGGAGATATACACTGACCATTGGACTGGCACCAGAGTCTGGCCTCCTGGGAAGATATACATTGACCATTGGACTGGCACCAGACTGGTCTCCTGGGGAGATATACACTGACTATTGGACTGGCACCAGAGTCTGGCCTCCTGGGAGAATATACATTGACCATTGGACTGGCACCAGACTGGTCTCCTGGGGATATATACGCTGACCATTGGACTGGCACCAGACTGGTCTCCTGGGGAGATATACACTGACCATTGGACTGGCACCAGACTAGTCTCCTGGGGAGATATACGCTGACCATTGGACTGGCACCAGACTGGTCTCCTGGGGAGATATACACTGACCATTGGACTGGCACCAGACTAGTCTCCTGGGGAGATATACGCTGACCATTGGACTGGCACCAGACTGGTCTCCTGGGGATATATACGCTGACCGTTGGACTGGCACCAGACTGGTCTCCTGGGGAGATATACACTGACCATTGGACTGGCACCAGACTGGTCTCCTGGGGATATATACGCTGACCATTGGACTGGCACCAGACTGGTCTCCTGGGGAGATATACACTGACCATTGGACTGGCACCAGACTAGTCTCCTGGGGAGATATACGCTGACCATTGGACTGGCACCAGACTGGTCTCCTGGGGATATATACGCTGACCGTTGGACTGGCACCAGACTGGTCTCCTGGGGAGATATACACTGACCATTGGACTGGCACCAGACTCTGCACTCTTCTGCGCAGTCATATATATTGGACTGGTACCAGACTCTACACCTACCCACCACCTACACTCCTTTACAGTGAGGAAAATAGTTATTTGATCCCCCGCAGATTTGGTAAATTTGCCCACTTACAGAGAAATGAAGGGTCTATAACAGTGGTTCTTAACCTTGTTGGAGGTACTGACCCCCACCAGTTTCATATGCGCATTCACCGAACCCTTCTTAATTGGAAAAATAAAATATGATTTTTAAAATTCAAAACATAGGTATATATTTAGGTATATATTTATACATAGGTGCACAAAATGAACAAAACCATTAAGAACAAAGAACAAAACCATTAAAACATGATTTTCACACAAAAACATAATAATGAATATTTACTGCACGAATCATATGAGTCGGGTGTGGGTCTTCACCTCCGCCGAACCCGCGAGACTGACTCACCGAACCCCTGGGGTTCGATCGAACCCAGGTTAAGAACCACTGGTCTATAATTTTTTATCATAGGTGTATAGAAATGACGGAGACAGAATATCAACCAAAAATCCAGAAAAAAACATGATACAAATGATATCAATGGAGTTGCAGTTCAGTGAGTAAAATTGTTGGTTGGTAGGGGATCAAACACTGATGATTCTGGCTCCCACAGACTGGCTCTGAGCTCATGTGGTACACAGATCAGGCCGGCCATACGCGGGTCGAATTCCGAAAGACTTTTCTTTCGAAAATCTTTTCTAACAATTTTCGTTCAAATTTCGCACCATTGGTGGGTCACAGAAAGGGCCGGTTTTCGTGTGACCATTGAATTCGAGTGATTGGGCATGTTGGAAATCTTTTGAAAAACGAACAAATTTCTAATCAGTGATGGGAGAATCGTGCAAGAAATATAAAGCTGAGACCTGGAAAGTAAAGAAAATTCTTGGCCACGAAAATTCTTTTCTTTAGCAACATGAGAAGAAATTGAAGGCTTTGTTGGTTGAATTTCGAAATCAACGGTGGCACCATCGCATTACAAAATGCACAAAATTTCTGATTTTCTAAAGAAAATTTGTTCAGAATTTGACTCATGTATGGCCTGCATTAGTCCTGTCCATGTAAGAAGAGGCTCCAACGACGACTCCTTATGTGTATAAAAGACACCTGGCCACAGAATCTTTCTTCCATCTCACCACCATGGGCAAGACTAAAGAGCTGTCAGTGGACATCACGGACAGGATTGTAGACCTGCACAAGGCTGGAATGGGCTACAAGACCATCAGCAAGAAGCTTGGTGAGGAGGAGACAACTGTTGGAGCGATTATCCACAAATGGAAGAAATACAAAATAAACATCAATCTCCCTCAATCTGGAGCTCTATGCAAGATTTCGCCTCATGGGGTAAAGATGATCATGAGAAAAGTGAGGCATCAGCTCAGAACTACACGGGAGGAGCTTATGAATGATCTCAAAGCAGTTGGGACCACAGTCACCAAGCAAGCCATTGGTGACACAATACGCCACCGTGGATTGAAGTCCTGCAGCACCTGCAGGGTCACCCTCCTCAAGAAGGCACATGTACAGGCCCGTCTGAAGTTTGCCAATGAACATCGAAACGATTCAGAGAAAGATTGGGAGAAAGTGCTGTGCTCAGATGAGGCCAAAATTGAGCTCTTTGGCATTAACTCGACTCGCCGTATTTGGAGGAAAAAATATGCTGACTATGACCCTAAGAACACCATCCCTACAGTGAAGCATGGAGGTGGAAACATTATGCTTGTCAGGGCAGGAGCCGAGGAACGGACAGGCAGGCCTAACAATGAAACGCACTGGCTGACGACAACCACCACCCACAGACCGAAGTCCCTCAGGGCGCGGAGTCTAAGTCCCAGGCTGCCCTTCACCAGGGCCCCTGATGGTGGGGATGGACTTGACGCAGCCAGGAACCAGGTCGCGGCCCCCGAGACACCTCAGCTGCGGTAATGGCCGCCGCCAATGGCGTGTAGCTGGTGGAAGAGACAAAAGAGTAGTCAGACAGGCCGGGGTCAACAACAACAGGACAAAACAGTACAGGACAGCAGACGAGAATCACAGGTCACGAGCCGGGTTCAGCAACAGAGGGTCAAATCAAAGGAGAATACAAAGAATAGTCAAGTCACAAGCCGAATCAGAATACCAGGAGAGTCACGAGAGTCAGAACAGAGTAATAGTAACACAAAGACACAAGACACAAGTGCAAAGAGCATGTGCGGGCCACAGGCTTATATGTCATCAGCCACGCCCCTCTGGGGGGTGGACCTCAGAGACCTGAAAGCATAAAAAGGATTCCCACCATGCACAGCAGAATCCAAGATGGACGCCAGCACATGGAGTAACATAACCTCAGGGAAAAGGTAGGACCTTGACAATGCTTTGGGGCTGTTTCTCTGCTAAAGGAACAGGCTGAATCGAGGGGCCAATGGACAGGGCCATGGATTGTGAAATCTTGGATTAGAACCTTCCCTCAGCCAGAACACAGAAGATGGGTCGTGGATGGGTCTTCCAGCATGACAATGACTCAAAACATACCACTAAGGCAACAAAGGAGTAGCTCAAGAAGAAGCACATGAAGGTCACGGAGTGACCTAGCCAGTTTCCAGACCTTCATCCCATAGAAAATTTCTGGAGGAAGCTGAAACTTCGAGTTGCCAAGTGACAGCCAAGAAAACATAAGGATTTAGAGATCTGTAAAGAAGAGTGGACCAAAATCCCTCCTGAGATGTCTGCAAACCTGGCAACCAACTACAAGAAACATCTGACCTCTGTGCTTCCCAACAAGGGTTCTTCACCAACTACAAGGAACGTCTTACCTCTGTGCTTCCCAACAAGGGTTCCTCCACCAACTACAAGAAACGTCTTACCTCTGTGCTTCCCAACAAGGGTTCCTCCACCAACTACAAGAAATGTCTTACCTCTGTGCTTCCCAACAAGGGTTCTCCACCAACTACAAGAAACATCTTACCTCTGTGCTTCCCAACAAGGGTTCTCCACCAACTACAAGGAACATCTTACCTCTGTGCTTCCCAACAAGGGTTCTCCACCAACTACAAGAAACGTCTTACCTCTGTGCTTCCCAACAAGGGTTCTCCACCAACTACAAGAAACGTCTTACCTACGTGCTTCCCAACAAGGGTTCTCCACCAACTACAAGAAACGTCTTACCTCTGTGCTTCCCAACAAGGGTTCTCCACCAACTACAAGAAACGTCTTACCTACGTGCTTCCCAACAAGGGTTCTTCACCAACTACAAGGAACGTCTTACCTACGTGCTTCCCAACAAGGATTCTCCACCAACTACAAGAAACGTCTTACCTCTGTGCTTCCCAACAAGGGTTCCTCCACCGACTAACAGGAACGTCTTACCTCTGTGCTTCCCAACAAGGGTTCCTCCACCAACTACTAAGTCATGTTTTGCTCGTGGTTCAAATACTTATTTTACTCACTGAACTGCAACTCCATTTATAACATTTGTATCGCGTGTTGTTTCTGAATTTTTGGTTGATATTCTGTCTCTATCATTTAACATACACCCATGATACAAATCATAGACCCTTCATTTCTCTGTAAGTGGGCAAACTTACACAATCTGCAGGGAATCCAATCATTATTTTCCCCACTGTATGTACTGCAAATTGGACTGGTACCAGACTCCACATGTTTCTGGGCAGTTATATATTGTTTATTGGACTGGTACCAGACTCCACATGTTTCTGGGCAGTTATATATTGTTTATTGGACTGGTACCAGACTCTACATGTTTCTGGGCAGATATACAGTTAGGTCCATATATATTTGGACACAGGCACAATTTTAGTTTTTTTTTAGGTACTTAACCAAAATATATTCAAGCTATAGTTCTATACTGGATATGGGCTGAAAGTGCGCACTCTCGGGTGTAATTTGAGGGTATGTACATCCAAATTGGAGGAAGGGTTTAGGAATTACAGCTCTTTAGATTAGTCACCCCCCCTTTTGAAGGGACCAAAAGTATTGGACAATTGAATCAAAAGCTGTTTCATGGCCAGGTGTGGGCTACTCCTTCGTTATTTCTTCATCAATTAAGCAGGTAAAAGGTCTGTAGTTGATTCTAAGTGTGGTATTTGCATTTGGAATCTGTTGCTGTGAACCTAGGTCATGCGTTCTAAGGAGCTGTCCATGCAAGTGAAACAGACCATTGTAAGGCTTCAAAGGTGAAACAAATCCATCAGAGAGAGATAGCAGCACCATTAGGAGTGGTCTAATCAACAGTTTGGTACATTCTGAGTAAAGAAGAACGCACTGGTGAGCTCAGCAACATAAAAAGGCATGGAAGTCCATGGAACACAACAGTGGTGGATGATCGCAGGATCCTCTCTATGGTAAAGAAAAACCCATTCACAACATCCAGACAAGTGAAGGACACTCTCCAGGAGGTGGGCATATGATTGTCATTGACAATCAAGAGAAGACTTCACAAGAGCAAATACAGAGGGTCCACCACAAGGTGCAAACCATTCATAAGCCTGAAGAATAGAAAAGCCAGATTAGACTTTGCCAAAAAACATCTAAAAAAGCCAGATCAGTTCTGGAAAAGCATTCTTTGGACGGATGAAACTAAGATTAAACTGTACCAGAATGACGGGAAGAAACAAGTGTGGAGAAGGCTTGGAACAGCTCATGATCCAAAGCACACAACGTCATCTGTAAAACATGGTGGAAGCAGTGTGATGGCATGGGCATGCATGGCTTCCAGTGGCACTGGGTCATTGGTGGTTATTGATGATGTGACAGAAGTAGCCGGATGAATTCTGCAGTGTTTAGAGATATACTGTCAGCCCAGATTCAGCCAAATGCAGCAAAGCTGATTGGACGGCGCTTCACAGTACAGATGGACAATGATCCAAAACACACTTCAAAAGCAACCCAGGAGCTTGTGAAGGAAAAGAAGTGGAATAT
Organism: Staurois parvus; assembly: GCF_062004578.1. Classification (NCBI taxonomy): domain Eukaryota; kingdom Metazoa; phylum Chordata; class Amphibia; order Anura; family Ranidae; genus Staurois; species Staurois parvus. The sequence goes on from NW_028318977.1 coordinate 1,118,833, forward strand.
ACTGCAATGGCTGAGTCAATCACCTGATCTCAACCCCGTTGAGCATGCATTTCACTTGCTGAAGGCAAAACTAAAGGCAGAAAGACCCACAAAGAACAACTGAAGACGGCTGCAGTTAGAGCCTGGCCAAGCATCAGAAAGGAGGAAACCCAGTCTTTGGTCTTGTCCATGGGTTCCAGACTTCAGGCAAAGCATCAGAAAGGAGGAAACCCAGTCTTTGGTCTTGTCCATGGGTTCCAGACTTCAGGCAAAGCATCAGAAAGGAGGAAACCCAGTCTTTGTGTCAAGGTCCTACCTTTTCCCAGAGGTTATGTTACTCCATGTGCTAGCATCCATCTTGGATTTCTGCTGAGCATGATGGGAATCTTTTATGCCTTCAGGTCTCTGAGGTCCATCCCCCAGAGGGGTGTGGCTGAGTACATATAAGCCTGGGATCTGCACATGCTCTTTGCACTTGTGTCTTGTGTCTTTGTCTTGCTACAGCTCTGTGTATACGCTCGTGACTCTTCTGGTATTCTGACTCGGCTTGTGACTAAGACCATTCTCTGCGTTTCCCTTTGATCTGACCTTCTGTTGCTGAACCCGGCCCGTGACCTGTGATTCTCTGTCTACTGTTCTGTACTGTTTTGTCCCGTTGTTATTGACCCGGCTTGTCTGACTACGCTATTGTCATTCTCACCAACTACACGCCATTGGCGGCGGCCATTACCGCAGCTGGGGTGTCTCGGGGGCCGCGACCTGGTCCCTGGTTGCGTCAAGTCCATCCCCACCATCAGGGGCCCTGGTGAAGGGCAGCCTGGGACTTAGACTCCGCGCCCTGAGGGACTTCAGTCTGTTGGTGGTGGTTGTCGTCAGCCAGTGCGTTACCCTGCCACTAGGCCTACCTGTCCGTTCCACGGCCCTGCCCTGACATTTTGGTCTTGTCCATGGGTTCCAGACTTCAGGCAAAGCATCAAAAAGGAGGAAACACAGTTTTGGTAATGGCCATGGGTTCCAGACTTCAGGCAAAGCACCAGAAAGGAGGAAACCCAGTCTTTGGTCATGTCCATCGGTTCCAGACTTCAGGCAAAGCACCAGAAAGGAGGAAACCCAGTCTTTGGTCATGTCCATGGGTTCCAGACTTCAGGCAAAGCACCAGAAAGGAGGAAACCCAGTCTTTGGTAATGTCCATGGGTTCCAGACTTCAGGCAAAGCATCGGAAAGGAGGAAACCCAGTCTTTGGTCATGTCCATGGGTTCCAGACTTCAGGCAAAGCACCAGAAAGGAGGAAACCCAGTCTTTGGTCATGTCCATGGGTTCCAGACTTCAGGCAGTCATCGCCAGTAAAGGATTCTCAACAAAATATTACAAATGAACATTTTATTTATGATTACATTCAATTGTCCAATCACATTTGGTCCCTTGAAAAGGGGGGATGGCTACCCACATATATATGGACCTAACTGTATATTGTATATTGGACTGGTACCAGACTCTACATGTTTCTGGGCAGTTATATATTTATATTGGACTGGTACCGGACTCTACATGTTTCTGGGCAGATATATATTGTATATTGGATTGGTACCAGACTCTACATGTTTCTGGGCAGATATATATTGTATATTGGATTGGTACCGGACTCTGCATGTTTCTGGGCAGTTATATATTGTATATTGGACTGGTACCGGACTCTACATGTTTCTGGGCAGTTATATATTGTATATTGGACTGGTACCGGACTCTACATGTTTCTGGGCAGATATATATTGTATATTGGATTGATACCGGACTCTACATGTTTCTGGGCAGTTATATATTGTATATTGGACTGGTACCGGACTCTACATGTTTCTGGGCAGATATATATTGTATATTGGATTGGTACCGGACTCTACATGTTTCTGGGCAGATATATATTGTATATTGGATTGGTACCGGACTCTACATGTTTCTGGGCAGATATATATTGTATATTGGATTGGTACCGGACTCTACATGTTTCTGGGCAGATATATATTGTTTATTGGACTGGTACCAGACTCTACATGAGACTGGGCAATTATATACTGTATATTGGACTGGTGCCTGACTCTACACGTTTCTGGGCAGATATATATTGTATATTGGACTGGTACCAGACTCTACATGTCTCTTACAATATATGTATATTGGACTGGTATCAGACTCTACACCTACCTACTAACTGTAGTCTTCTGGGCAATTATATATTGTAAATTGGACTGGTACCAGACTCTACATGTTTCTAGGCATATATATATATTGTATATTGGACTGGTAAGAAACTCTACATGTTTCTGGGCAGGTATATATTGTATATTGGACTGGTACCAGACTCTACACCTACCTACCAACTGTAGTCTTCTGGGCAGTTATATACTGCAAATTGGACTGGCACCAGACTGGACTCTCCTGGGGAGATATACACTGCAGACCGGACTGGCACCAGACTACCTACCACCTACACCCCTCTAGGGAGTAATATACTGTATATTGGACTGGCACCAGACTACCTACCACCTACACCCCTCTAGGGAGTAATATACTGTATATCGGACTGGCACCAGACTACCTACCACCTACACCCCTCCAGGGAGTAATATACTGTATATCGGACTGGCACCAGACTACCTACCACCTACACTCCTCTAGGGAGTAATATACTGTATATTGGACTGGCACCAGACTCTGATGGGGGTTTTGTCTTCAGTAGGATCTCCTCATACAATAACACTTTGTAAGGTAAACACTTCAATTGTTTCATCTTCTTGCACTGTGATTGGTCCGATCCTCCCAGCTTCATACTGTAGGAACAGAAAAGTATCCCTGTTATTCTGCAGAGGATGTGAGATCCTGAAGAACGATCGTGGTTTATTATTCAATGGGTGTATATTGGAGATGGAGGTCTGTTAGTAAAATTGCACGTTGTATGGGAAATATTTAGAATCTGTATGTTACCCCGCCGCACACTCGGCATACATCCATCACTTCATCAGAGCCAGCATTCCAGCCCAGTCCCACTTCATCCTACCGATACATTGTGTACTGGATACATTACATGACACCAGCAGAGATCGGGGACAGGCTGCTTTACCTCATATCACCCATATTCTGAGCTTCACACATCCTGATCCCTGGACACACTCACCCTCAGCTCTGGACACCCTGAGTCACACTCATCCCCAGTCACACTCCTCCCCAGTCACACTCCTCCCCAGTCACACTCCTCCCCAGTCACACTCACCCTCAGTCATATTCACCCTCAGTCATATTCATCCCCAGTCATATTCATCCCCAGTCATATGCATCCTCAGTCATATTCATCCCCAGTCATATGCATCCTCAGTCATATTTATCCCCAGTCATATTCATCCCCAGTCATATTCATCCTCAGTCATATTCATCCTCAGTCATACTCATCCTCAGTCATCCTCACCTTCAGTGATGTGCAGTAGTTGCTGGATCTCCTGTTGCAGCCTCAGCTCCAGGACCTCCACCATTATCATCCTGCGCAGACTCTCCTGATGAATCCCCATCCGCTGCAGCAGGTCATCGGAGAGCCTGAGCAGAGCGCGGCCTGGAGGGAGAAGACAGCCAGGGTCATCCTATGGTAGCATGTCCCTATCCATCACCCGGTCAGGGGACTTCCCATCACAGAGCCCCCACCACATGACCTGTAATGGTCCTGACTTGACACACCGGGTCATTGGAGAAATAGACACTCGTGGCTCCAACTCGATACATAATCGTGTAGACATGGATTCACTCGTCAGCTATGAGAATGTGGAAGATGCTGACCTAAGTGACTTCAACCATGGCCTAGCTGTTGGCATCCAGGATAGTTGCAGCATCCTAGAGACTTCTCACCTCTCTGGATATTCCAGCATTGAAGGAACATTCATCTTTCTATTTAATTACAGAGGAACCCTTCAAATAATTTACTGGTTTCGGGGAACCACTTCTGATACCATTTCATTTGTGATCAGTGGGAAGAATGTTCCTTACATTGGTGGTCAGTGGGAAGAATGTCCCTTACATTGGTGGTCGGTGGAAGAATGTCCCTTACATTGGTGGTCAGTGAGAAGAATGTCCCTTACATTGGTGATCAGTGAGAAGAATGTCCCTTACATTGGTGATCAGTGGGAAGAATGTCCCTTACATTGGTGGTCAGTGGGAAGAATGTCCCTTACATTGGTGGTCGGTGGAAGAATGTCCCTTACATTGGTGATCAGTGGGAAGAATGTCCCTTACATTGGTGACCGGTGGGAAGAATGCCCCTTGCATTGGTGACCGGTGGGAAGAATGTCCCTTACATTGGTGATCAGTGTGAAGAATGTCCCTTACATTGGTGATCGGTGGGAAGAATGTCCCTTACATTGGTGATCGGTGGGAAGAATGTCCCTTACATTGGTGATCAGTGGGAAGAATGTCCCTTACATTGGTGACCGGTGGGAAGAATGCCCCTTGCATTGGTGACCGGTGGGAAGAATGTCCCTTACATTGGTGACCGGTGGGAAGAATGTCCCTTACATTGGTGATCGGTGGGAAGAATGTCCTTACATTGGTGATCGGTGGGAAGAATGTCCCTTACATTGGTGGTTAGTGGGAAGAATGTCCCTTACATTGGTGACCGGTGGGAAGAATGTCCCTAACATTGGTGACTGGTGGGAAGAATGTCCCTTACATTGGTGACTGGTGGGAAGAATTTCCCTTACATTGGTGGCCAGTGGGAAGAATGTCCCTTACATTGGTGGTCAGTGGGAAGAATGTCCCTTATATTGGAGGTCAGTGGAAAGAATGTCCCTTACATTGGTGGTCAGTAGGAAGAATGGCCCTTACATTGGTGGTCAGTGGGAAGAATGTCCCTTACATTGGCGGTCAGTGGGAAGAAAATCCCTTACATTGGCGATCAGTGGAAAGAATGTCCCTTACATTGGTGATCAGTGGGAAGAATGTCCCTTACATTGGTGATCAGTGGGAAGAATGGCCCTTACATTGGTGATCAGTGGGAAGAATGTCCCTTACATTGGTGATCAGTGGGAAGAATGCTCCTTACATTGGTGGTCAGTGGGAAGAATGGCCCTTACATTGGTGATCAGTGGGAAGAATGTCCCTTACATTGGTGGTCAGTGGGAAGAATGTCCCTTACATTGGTGGTCAGTGGGAAGAATGTCCTTTACATTGGTGGTCAGTGTGAAGAATGGCCCTTATATTGGTGGTCAGTGGGAAGAATGCTCCTCATGTTGCTGATCAGTGGGAAGAATTCTCCTTACATTTCATATACCAAATGTTTTCATTCTGAATTGAATATGAGCCAGTGTCATGGAAGGGACATTGGACCCCAAGTCATGTGACGCCCCTCTTCCCTCCTTCCTTCTTAAGTAAGGGTGCAGTAGGAAGGACAGGTTACCTGATATATCATGAGAGTAAGCTGCCTGGACAAGCCCAGCACTGTTCTGTAGGGGTCCATACTGGAGCCAGGAGCACACATCCTGCACCGTCCAATCACTAACTGGCTTCTCCCAGATGACCTCGTCGTCCGATCCTTCTGACCCTGAATCCTAAAGAAGAATCAGATACTGTATTATTGTTATACTTCCGTCGCCCTCCTCTACATCTTATGTGGCCGGCACAGACAGTCCTGGTTATAGGTGGGTTCTTGAGTCCTAATCACCTGTTGGCTAAATGTGCCATAGGAGCTCCAGCAATGAGGTCTCCCTACCATAGCTCTTGGTCATTGATCCTGCCCACTTTGGAGTGTTTCAGCCTTCCTTTATGCCGGGGATTCCATCAAGCTGCGCACCTAAAACGCCATGCAACCCAGCACAGAGGTCTTAACACCATGTTGTCGTGGCAGACCAGCATGGCGCCATTGTAGCCTGGATGAGGAATAAGACATATTACCTTGAAGCCCTCCGCCATGGATCCTTGCCGTATATCCCTCCACCTTCTGGATTGATGGGTCTATCACAAGCTTCCTCTGATCGTCCTCATTTTCCTCTCCTGTATGGAGACAATGGAGTGTAAATGTGTCTGCCATATATAGAGATTCCTGCACTCTGGTTCCCAGGGTCTAATGAACTCTTTCATTCACTGTATGGATATTTTGTAGCAACCCTGTTTCCTGTCAATTGAATATGTATGATGTCCTACTAAGAATCTCTGGAAGATTCCCTCGTCCTACACATAAAGTAGGTGTGTTGCTGAAACGTGCATTGTCGCAACGCACAAGTGTGAATAGGTTCTAAGTGTTTCCATGGATACATTGTAGTAGATTTGTTTTCTGTCATATAATTCTCTACAAAGAATCCCTTTGAGATTCCCCCATTCTGGTGCCCTACATTGGAGATTCCTGCACTCCAGTTCCTGAAGTCTGCTTACGTTACATTCTTTGGTACCATACAATGTATCAGGCTGGATTCCTGTCAGTTAATGATTGACAGTATTTGATTCTACATTAAGAATCCTTCTGAGATTCCCCCATTCATGTATACTACATTGGAGATTTATTCATTCCATGATACCATACAATGTATCAGGCTGGATTCCTGTCAGTCAATAATTGACAGTATTTGATTCTACATTAAGAATCTCTCTGAGGTTCCACCATTCTGTCACCCTACATTGGAGATTCCTGCACTTCAGTGCCTGAAGTCTGATTACGTTTCATTCTTTGGTACCATACAATGTATCAGGCTGGATTCCTGTCAGTCAATAATTGAAAGTATTTGATTCTACATTAAGAATCCTTCTGAGATTCCACCATTCATGTACGCTACATTGGAGATTCTTTCATTCTTCGATACCATACAATGTATCAGGATAAATTCCTGTCAGTTAATGATTGACAGTATTTAATTCTACATTAAGAATCTCTCCAAGATTCCACCATTCTGGTGCCCTACATTGGAGATTCCTGCACTCAAGTTCCTGAAGTCTGATTAAATGTTTACTACTTCGATACCATACAATGTATCAGGCTGGATTCCTGTCGGTCAATGATTGATAGTATTTTGATTCTACATTAAGAATCTGAGATTCCGCCATTCATGCATGCTACATTGGAGATTCATTCATTCATTCTTCAATACCATACGATGTATCAGGCTGGATTCCTGTCAGTCAATGATTGACAGTATTTGATTCTACATTAAGAATCTCTCTGAAATTCAACCATTCTGTCACCCTACATTGGAGATTCCTGCACTCCAGTTCCTGTAGTCTGATTAAATGTTTAATTTTTTGATACTACACAATGTATAAGGCTGGATTCCTGTCAGTCAATGATTGACAGTATTTGATTCTACATTAAGAATCTCTCTGAGATTCCACCATTCTGTCACCCTACATTGGAAATTCCTGCACTCCAGTTCCTGAAGTCTGATTAAACGTTTTATTCTTTGATACTATACAATGTATAAGGCTGGATTCCTGTCAGTCAGCGATTGACAGTATTTGATTCTGCATTAGGAATCCCTCTGAGATTCCACCATTCTGGCACCCTACATTGGAGAATACCATACTCCAGTTCTCGCAGGCTGATTAAACGTTTTATTCATCGATCAGATACAATGTATCAGGCTGGTTTCCTATCAATTGATGAATGATATTATATAATTCTACATTAAGAATCCCTCTGATTTTCCCTGATTCTGGCACCGTATCCACCATTCTGGCAATAGATCCACCATGATCAGATGTTGGTGCAGTGTTGTCTGGTTGGAGATCAGATGTGGATACAGTCATGTGCGATTGGATATCAAATGTAGGTACAGTGTTGTCTGGTTGGAGATCAGATGTTGGTGCAGTGTTGTGTGCTAGAAGATCAGATGAAGGTGCAGTGTTGTGTGGTTGGAGATCAGATATTGGTGCAGTGTTGTTTGGTTGGAGATCAGATGTTGGTGCAGTGTTGTTTGGTTGGAGATCAGATGTTGGTGCAGTGCTGTGTGGTTGGAGATCAGATGTTGGTGCAGTGTTGTTTGGTTGGAGATCAGATGTTGGTGCAGTGCTGTGTGGATGGAGATCAGATGTTGGTGCAGTGTTGTATGGGACGGAGATCAGATGTTGGTGCAGTGTTGTTTGGTTGGAGATCAGATGTTGGTGCAGTGCTGTGTGGTTGGAGATCAGATGTTGGTGCAGTGCTGTGTGGATGGAGATCAGATGTTGGTGCAGTATTGTCTGCTTGGAGATCAGATGTGGATACAGTGATGTGCGGTTGGAGATCAAATATTGGTACAGTGTTGCATGTTTAGGATCATTTTTCTACTGTGTATTACATATAATCTGAGTTGGGCAGATAGTGTAAAGAATGCTGGGAGTGGTGGAGTTGCACATGTCCCAGCCTGTGTCATCTTTATTCATTGCTTTTCAGGAAATACTTCATCCTGTACAAAACACTAACACTGTTTTATTCACTGTGAGTGTCCCCAAGAGATCCACCATGACTATCTGTAAGGCCCACACCCTGACTGTCCCAAAGTGCTAATCCCTGATTGTCCCCAAGGCCACCCTGCCTGTTCCCAAAGTCTCTACTTTGATTGTTCACAAGGGATATTACCGTACTGCCCTCAAGAGCTATTTTCTGCCTGCCCCTAAGGGCTATACCCTGTTTGTCTCCAAGGGCTATTCCCTGCCTGTCCCCAAAGGCTCTACCTTGACTGTGCCTAGGGGCTGTTCCCTTCCCATCCTAAAGGGTTCTAGCTTGACTCTCCCCAAGGGTTATAACTTCACTGTCCCAATATCTATTCCCTTAATCTCCCCAAGGGGTTTTCCCTGCTTGTTCCCAAGGGATATTCCCTGACTGTTCCCAGGGGCTGTTCCCTATCTGATCTTGTAACAGCTATACCCTGCCTGTCCCCAAGAGTTATTCCTTGACTGTCCCTAAAAGCTATTCACAGACTGTCCCCAATGGCTATAACTTGACAGTTGCAAATGACTATTTCCTGACTGTCCCAAATGGCTATGCATTGACTGCCCCCAAGGGCTTTTACCTGACTGGCCCCAATGGCCATACCTGGATTGTCCCAATGACTATTCCTTGACTTTCCCCAAGGGTTTTTCCCTGCCTGTTCCGAAGGGCTATGCCCTGAGAGTCCCCTGGGGCTGTTCACTATCCACACAGCACTGCACCAACATCTGATCTCCATCCACACAACACTGCACCAACATCTGATCTCCATCCACACAACACTGCACCAACATCTGATCCACAACCACACAGCACTGCACCAAAATCTGATCTCCAACTACACAACACTGCACCAACATCTGATCTCCATCCACACAACACTGACCAAATCTGATCTCCAACCACACAACACTGCACCATCATTTGATCTCCATCCACACAACACCACAGCAACATCTGATCTCCAACCAGAGAGCACTGAACCAACATCTTATTCCCAACTACACAACACTGCACCAACATCTGATTACCAACCAGACAACACTGCACCAACATCTGATTACTAACCAGACAACACTGCACCAACATCTGATTACCAACCAGACAACACTGCACCAACATCTGACCTCCAACCACACAACACAGCACCAACATCTGACCTCCAACCACACAACACTGCACCAACATCTGATCTCCAACCACACATCACTGTATCAACATATGATCTCCAAAGACACAACACTGCACCAACATCTGATCTCCATTCACACAACACTGCACCAACATCTGATCTCCATTCACACAACACTGCACCAACATCTGATCTCCAATCACACATCACTTTATCAATCTTTGCTCTCTAACCACACAACACTGCACCAACATCTGATCTCCAACCACACAGCACTGCACCAACATCTGATTGCCATCCATACAACACTGCACCAACATTTGATCTCCAATCACACAACATCACAGCACCATCTGATCTCCAACCAGATAACACTGCACCAACATCTGATCTCCAACCACACAACACTGCACCAACATCTGATCTCCAACCAGAAAACATTGCACCAACATCTGATCTCCAACCAGACAACACTGCACCAACATCTGATCTCCAACCAGACAACACTGCACCAACATCTGATCTCCAACCACACAACACTGCACCAACATCTGATCTCCAACCACACATAACTGCATCAAAATCTGATCTCCAACCACACAACACTGCACCAGCATCTGATCTCCAACAAGACAACACTGCACCAACATCTGATCTTCACCACACAACACTGCACCAACATGTGATCTCCAGCCAGACAACACTGCAGCAATATCTGATCTCCAACCACACATCACTGTATCAACATCTGATCTCGGAACTCACAACACTGCACCAACATCTGATCTCCAACCACACATCACTGTATCAACATCTGATCTCGGAACACACAACACTGCAACAACATCTGATCTCCAATCACAAATCACTGTATCAACATCTGATCTCCAACCACACAACACTGCATCAACATCTGATCTCCAACCACACAACACTGCACCAGCATCTGATCTCCAACAAGACAACACTGCACCAACATCTGATCTTCACCACACAACACTGCACCAACATGTGATCTCCAGCCAGACAAAACTGCAGCAATATCTGATCTCCAATCACAAATCACTGTATCAACATCTGATCTCCAACCACACAACACTGCATCAACATCTGATCTCCACCCACACTACACTGCACCAACATCTGATCTCTAACCACATGACACTACACCAACATCTGATCTCCAAACGCACAACACTGCACCAATATCTGATCTCCACCACACAACACTGCACCAACATCTGATCTCCAACCACAAATCACTGCATCAACATCTGATCTCCAACCAAACACTGCACCTACATCTGATCTCCAACTACACAACACTGCACCAACATCTGATCTCTAACCACACGACACTGCACCAACATCTGATCTCCAACAAGACAACACTATATCAACATCTGATCTCCAAACGCACAACACTGAACCAACATCTGATCTCCACCACACAACACTGCACCAACATCTGATCTCCAATCACACATCACTGTATCAACATCTGATCTCCAACCAGACAACACTGCACCAACATCTGATCTCCAACCAGACAACACTGCACCAGCATCTGATCTCCAACCAGACAACACTGCACCAGCATCTGATCTCCAACCAGACAACATTGTACCAGCATCTGATCTCCAACCAGACAACACTGCACCAACATCTGATCTTCAACCACACAACACTGCACCAACATCTAATCTCCAACCACACAACACTGCACCAACATCTGATCTCCAACCAGACAACACTGCGCCAACATCTGATCTTCACCATGCAACACTGCACCAACTACTGATCTCCAATCACACATCACTATATCAACATCTGATCTCCAACCACTGGACCAGTATACCTGGATGTTGAATTGCTCCAGGGGTAATAAGGAATAATATGCATGGCTCCACCGAACATCCTAATATGACCAATAAACCCCTTATATACTGTATGTGTCACTGAAGACATGTTCTTTGTATTTCCCATGTTAAATAGTGACATATGGGCTATAGGCACCAACAATAGTGATGAAAACTCAATGGGCATGTCAGTCCATGAAACTGGTGCCAACACCGACATTGTGTCCTCCTCAAGTGTTCATACCTCTGGGGGGGGGGGGGATGCATGAGTCTGATGAGAATGACCTACAGATAATACAGAGAATATATGGAGGAATATAGACTCAATGGGGTCAATGTATTTGCATGTGATTGGGTATTCAAAGTGAACATGGCTTTAGCACTCATTTAGTAAATCATCCCCAGTGCCAGTGTGTGGACATTATATTCCAGCATATGTGACGTCTCCACCCTTCCAGCAGTATTAATGGGATTGGACTTTGGCCCTTGTTGTCTTTTCTCAGACGGTTCATATTTCCTTCCCAGAACCTCGAAGCACCTCTGAGGTCTCCATAGTGTAATGAGCTGTGTTACACAGTGACATATTGTAGGTGAAACATTTACAACGATGCACACTGGACACACCCATTATAATGACCTTTATTACATTATTAACAATAAAAGCTCTCCCTCAGAATATGTCAGAGTTTTTGTTTGGCATTATCTTAAGCTTTAAACTTTGTGTGCCGATCAAAACATTCCCTAACTAATATACATTGTATGATACAGTATGAGGGATGGAGATACTTTGTATGATATCATGGATGGAGATACTTTGTATGATATGAGGGATGGAGATACTTTGTATGATATGAGAGATGGAGATACTTTGTATATGAAGGATGGAGATACTTTGTATGATACAGTATGAGGGATGGAGATACTTTGTATGATATCATGGATTGAGATACTTTGTATGATATGAGGGATGGAGATACTTTGTATGATATCATGGATGGAGATACTTTGTATGATATGAGGGATGGAGATACTTTGTATGATATGAGGGACGGAGATACTATGTATGATATGAGGGACGGAGATACTATGTATGATATGAGGGATGGAGATACTTTGTATGATATCATGGATGGAGATACTTTGTATGATATCATGGATGGAGATAATCTGTATGATATGAGGGATGAAGATACTTTGTATGATATGAAGGCTGGAGATACTTTGTATGATATCATGGATGGAGATTCTTTGTATGATATTAGGGATGGAGATACTTTGTATGATATCATGGATGGAGATACTTTGTATGATATGAGGGATGGAGATACTTTGTATGATATGAGGGATGGAGATACTTTGTATGATATCATGGATGGAGATATTTTGTATGATATGAGGGATGGAGATACTTTTTATGATATGAGGGATGGAGATACTTTGTATGATATGAGGGATGGAGATACTTTGTATGATATGAGAAGATGGAGAAACTTTGTATGATATGAGGGATGGAAATACTTTGTATGATATCATGGATGGAGATACTTTGTATGATATCATGGATGGAGATACTTTGTATGATATGAGGGATGGAGATACTTTGTATGATATGAGGGATGGAGATACTTTGTATGATATGAGAGGATGGAGATACTTTGTATGATATCATGGATGGAGATACTTTGTATGATATGAGGGGTGGAGATACTTTGTATGATATGAGGGATGGAGATACTTTGTATGATATGAGAGGATGGAGATACTTTGTATGATATCATGGATGGAGATACTTTGTATGATATGAGGGATGGAGATACTTTGTATGATATTAGGGATAGAGATACTTTGTATGATATGACGGAAGGAGATACTTTGTATGCTATGACAGATGGAGATACTTTGTATGATATGAGAGGATGGAAATACTTTGTATGATATGAGAAATGAAGATACTTTGTATGATATGACGGATGGAGATACATTGTATGATATGAGAGATGGGGATACTTTGTATGATATGAAGAACGGAGATATTTTGTAAGATATGACGGATAGAGATACTTTGCATGATATGAGGGATGGAGATACTTTGTATGATATGAGGGATGGAGATACTTTGTATGATATGACGGAAGGAGATACTTTCTATGATTTGCGGGATGGAGATACTTTGCATGATATGAGGGATGCAGATTCTTTGCATGAAAGGAGGGATGGAGATACTTTGCATGATATGAGGGATGCAGATTCTTTGCATGAAAGGAGGGATGGAGATACTTTGTATGATATGAGGGATGCAGATTCTTTGCATGAAAGGAGGGATGGAGATACTTTGTATGATATGAGAATGGAGACACTTTGTATGATATGAGGGATTGAGATATTTTCTATGAAATGCGGGATGGAGATACTTTGTATGATGTAAGGAATGGAGATATTTTGTATGATATGACGGATGGAGATACTTTTAATGTTATGACGGATGGAGATACTTTTAATGTTATGACGGATGGAGATACTTTTAATGATATGAGGGATGGAGATACTTTGTATGATATGAGGTGTAAAGATAGTTTGTATGATATGCGAAATGGAGGTATTTTGCATGATATTAGAGGATGGAGATACTTTGTATAATATGAGGGAATAGATATACTTTGTATGATATGAGGGATGGAAATATTTTGTATGATATGAGAGGATGGAGTTACTTTGTATGATATGAGGGATGGAGATACTTTGCATGATATGAGAGGATGGAAATACTTTGTATGATATGAGAGGATGGAGATACCTTGTATAATATGAGAGGATGGAGATACTTTGTATGATATGAGAGGATGGAGATACTTTGTATATGAGGGGATAGAGATATGTTGTATGATATGAGGGATGGAGATACTTTGTATGATATGAGTCATGGAGATACTTTGAATTATTTGAGGGATGGAGATACTTTGTATGATATGAGAGGATGGAGATACTTTGTATATGAGGGGATAGAGATACGTTGTATGATATAAGGGATGGCGATACATTGTATGATATGAGGGATGGCGATACTTTGTATGATATGAGAGTTGGAGATACTTTGTGTATGAGGGGATAGAGATATGTTGTATGATATGAGGGATGGCGATACTTTGTATGATATGAGAGATGGCGATACTTTGTATGATATGAGAGATGGCGATACTTTGTATGATATGATGGATGAAGATACTTTGTATGATATGAGGGATGAAGATACTTTGTATGATATGAGGGATGGAGATACTTTGTATAATATGAGGAAATGGAGATGTATACAATATTCCATGTCCTCACCCAAGTTTTGTACATTATTTCATAGAAGCAGTAATACATCATATAGAAGCTTTCATTCCTAATACTGATATTCCGATCCTTGACCATCCCATTATCACCTGCATGTTTTATAAACTATTCTTATTAATAAAAGTCATGAACACAGATGTGAATTGCATACACCTTACATGATTCTCTGATATGGAGGATTTAGATCTTTGTACCCAGCATTGTATAACAATGTGCACTCCATGACTACAGTTACCTCCATACGTTATATAAGGACACATTGGGGTTTATTTACTAAAGCTGGTTCACTTAGAATCTCGTGTACTTCTGCATGGAAACCAATCAGCTTTCAGGTTTTATTGCTAAAGCTTCATTGAACAAGCTGAGGTTAGAAGCTGATTGGCTCCCATGCACAGCCGCATCAGATTCCGAGTAATCCAGCTTTAGTAAATCTACTCATTGTCTTACCTGCAGTTCCTGGCACCAGAAGACATTCCCAACCAATGGGACGGAGGAGGTTGTGGACTGAAAGCCAGATTTCCCTTTCCCCTTCCCTGTGTGCTGTTATAATGGCAGTACAGTGGCTGCTCGCCCGCAGAGCTTGCACTCTCTCCAGTGAAGATGACAGCAGGGATTGGTGTTGGTGTGTTCAGGACTCCGTCCTCACCTGGGTGCCCCGCCTCTCTGCTGACATTCATGGGCTGGCTGTGGGATGGGACGGTAGAATTGCAGAGCCCCGGGCTGCACTCCACCTCTGGATACCGGAAACCATACAGACACATTGTACCCTCTACCTGCCAGGACTTGCACACCTTTACTGCTTGCTTCCAGGCCAATCCCAGTGTGCATATGGTGATGCCATTTCCAGAAGATTCCGCCTTGCAGCACCCTGGGTGCACAGACGGCCAGAGAAAAAAAGAGATATCGGTCAGATTAGGAAAAAAATGTATTCTCTGGGTTCACACTTGTGCGGTGCGACATATCGCATATGATTTGCACAGAAACCGCACTGCATTCCTGTGCAAATCACATTGGAAGTCTGTGTGGTGCGATTTGATCCATACATTTTGTATAGCCCAAATCGCACCTCATCCGCACCAAAAAGGCGCAGAACCCTTTTTTTGGCCCGCACTAGAATCACACCCATACAATCTGATTCTGCACATCGCACCACGTTTTGTGGACCGATTTTTGTTGTCTTAACATACACACCCGCAGCGGTCACATGAACAGGGCGCAATTGTGATGTGGTGTGGAATTCACACAGAAACCGCTGCCAATTCCGCACCGCATCAGCGCGAACCCAGGATAAAGGCGATTGTCAGAAATGTTACATCGGTCATACATTTAACGACCAATCAAACACAAAGTCAAAATAAAGACACACTGGGGATGATTTATTTACCTGGAGCGCTCAGAATCTGGGGCAGCTGTGCATGGGAGCCAATCAGCTTCTAACTTCAGCTGTTCAATTAAGCTTTGGCAATGAAACCTGGAAGCTGATTGGTTCCTATGCAGAGTTGCACCAGATTTTGCACCATGCAATTTTAGTAAATAACCCCTCACAGAGACAATCAACAACAAAAAAAACATATTGATTTGGTTGCATTTGATTGAATTTTCTATTAAGAACAATTGTCCTATTTACTGCAAACAATCAAAGTGACCATTTTGTGCAATCAGCTTCTGATCTAATTCTTCTTATACAATTAATACGTTGTACAATTTCTGATCTGATTCTTTTGATACGATCAATACGTTGTACAATTTCTGATCTGAGTCTTTTGATACGATCAATACGTTGTACAATTTCTGATCTGATTCTTTTGATACGATCAATACGTTGTACAGTTTCTGATCTGAGTCTTTTGATACGATCAATACGTTGTACAATTTCTGATCTGATTCTTTTGATACGATCAATACGTTGTACAATTTCTGATCTGATTCTTTTGATACGATCAATACGTTGTACAATTTCTGATCTGAGTCTTTTGATACGATCAATACGTTGTACAATTTCTGATCTGAGTCTTTTGATACGATCAATACGTTGTACAATTTCTGATCTGAGTCTTTTGATACGATCAATACATTGTACAATTTATTATATGATTCTTCAGATCCAATCAATACATTGAACAATTTATTATATTATTCTTTCAATATGATCAATATATTGTACAATTTATTATAATATTCTTCCAACAGGATTGATACATTGTACAATTTATCATATTATTCTTCCGATACAATCAATACATTGTACAATTTATTACATTATTCTTCCAATACAATGAACACATTGTACAATTTCTGATCTGATTCTTCTGATACATTCAATACATTGTACAATTTATTATAATATTCTTCCAGTACGATCAATACATTGTACAATTTCTAATGTGATTCTTCCAATACAATCAATATATTGTACAATTTCTGATCTGATTCTTCAGATACAATCAATACAATGTACAATTTATATTTTTCTTCCGATAAAATCAATACATTGTACAATTTCTGATCTTATTCTTCTGATAAGATCAATACATTGTACATATTCTGATATGATTCCTTTGATACAATCAATACATTGTATCATTTCTGATTTGGTTCTTCCAATACAATCAATATATTGTACAATTTCTGATCTGATTTTTCTGATACAATCAATACATCATACAATTTATTATATTTTATTGCAATACAATCAATACATTGTACAATTTCTGATCTGGTTCTTCCAATACGATCAATATATTGTACAATTTCTGATCTGGTTCTTCCAATACGATCAATATATTGTACAATTTCTGATCTGGTTCTTCCAATACGATCAATACATTGTATAATTTCTGATCTAGTTCTTCCAATACGATCAATACATTGTACAATTTCTGATCCGGTTCTTCCAATACGATCAATACATTGTACAATTTCTGATCTGGTTATTCCAATACAATCAATACATTGTACAATTTCTGATCCGGTTCTTCCAATACGATCAATATATTGTACAATTTCTGATCTGGTTCTTCTAATACGATCAATACATTGTATAATTTCTGATCCGATTCTTCCAATACAATCAATACATTGTACAATTTCTGATCCGGTTCTTCCAATACGATCAATATATTGTACAATTTCTGATCTGGTTCTTCCAATACGTTCAACACATTGTACAATTTCTGATCCGGTTCTTCTAATACGATCAATATATTGTATAATTTCTGATCCGATTCTTTCAATACGATCAATACATTGTACAATTTCTGATCCGGTTCTTCCAATACGATCAATACATTGCACACCGGAAGCCGCTCAATCACAGTACAAATCACATACAACAGATGAGTAGACTTTGCTCCCCTTCTCCCGTGCCGGTCCTCAGTGGAGCATTTTGACCGCAATGAGCGTCGTCCCATGTTATGTGCGTTGCGGTGCAATTCATTTTGAACGGTCAATGCAGTCCCGGCACAAATATGTTGCAGTGCTCCACTACTGTGCTCAGTGCTGCACGTCCTGTCCAATGGCACTGCATGCCCCGGCCGTACAGCATCAAATACTTCCGTTGTGCAGATGGGTGGCCAACAACTGTGACCAGGACGCATGGTGTCATTGGTTGCTATGGTGCTGGCGGCTGGCCATCCTTAGTAACCTGGGAGCAGTGGGCACCTCACTGTGTCATCTGCTCTTCTCTGGACACCAGCACAAAGCAAAGAGCCAGTCTATGGAGGGGGTGTCCTGCTGTTCTAGCAGAGGGTACCAGGGGCATCTCATGGGGCCCCCTACTGACCCCGGGCCCTTGGGCAGTGCCCAAGTTTCCAAATGGTCAGTCCGCCCCTGCTCCTGAGATGCCTGGACAGATTTAGTAGCACCAGGGGTGGACTAACAACTCATGGGGCCCCTGGGCAATAGGGGATCATGGGGCCCCTGTGTCCTTGCCCAAACTCAAAAAAGCCTATGAAAAAGGTACCAGGGGCATTTCATAGGGCCCCTTACTGACCCCGGGCCCTCGGGCGGTGCCCGAGTTTTCAAATGGTCAGTCCGCCCCTGCTCCTGAGATGATTGGACAGATTTATTAGCTCCAGGGATGGACTAACAACTCATGGGGCCCCCAGGCAATAGGGGATCATGGGGCCCCTGTGTCCTTTCCCTAAACTCCATAAAGCCTATGAAAAAGGTACCTGGGGCATGTCATGGGGCCCCCTACTGACCCCGGGCCCTAGGGCAGTGCCCAAGTTTCCAATTGGTCAGTCCGCCCCTGCTCCTGAGATGCCTGGACAGATTTAGTAGCTCCAGGGGTGGACTAACAACTCATGGGGCCCCTGGGCAATAGGGGATCATGGGGCCCCTGTGTCCTTGCCCAAACTCAAAAAAGCCTATGAAAAAGGTACCTGTGGCATCTTATGGGGCCCCTTACTGACCCCGGGCCCTCAGGCAGTGCCCAAGTTTCCAAATGGTCAGTCCCCCCCTGAGTAGTTCCATTATGCAGCTGGTAGCAGGATAATTGTTGATGCGTTCCAATAGGAGTCTCCTACGGCGCCAACTAGAGGCTGACATCATCCACGGCAGATGTCAGTGTACTTTAACCCCTCCCCCTCCAGAGGATTCCCCCTCCCCCCCCTTCCTGACCAGGCCATTTTTTTTAGTTACTTTAACTGACAATTGCGCGGTCATGCAACGCTGCACCCAAATGAAATTTACGTCCTTTTTTTTCTCACGAATAGAGCTTTCTTTCAGTGGTTGATGGGCTCAGCAATGAGGGTGCTAAACATATTAATACTGAATAAATATTGAATTAATAATTAACATATTAATACTGAATAAATACTGAATTAATAATTAACATATTAATACTGAATAAATACCGAATTAATAATTAACATATTAATACTGAATAAATACCGAATTAATAATTAACATATTAATACTGAATAAATACTGAATTAATAATTAACATATTACTGAATAAATACCGAATTAATAATGAACATATTAATACTGAATAAATATTGAATTAATAATTAACATATTAATACTGAATAAATACTGAATTAATAATTAACATATTAATACTGAATAAATACCGAATTAATAATTAACATATTACTGAATAAATACCGAATTAATAATGAACATATTAATACTGAATAAATACCGAATTAATAATGAACATATTAATACTGAATAAATACTGAATTAATAAGTAACATATTAATACTGAATAAATACCGAATTAATAATTAACAAATTAATACTGAATAAATACTGAATTAATAATTAACATATTAATACTGAATAAATACCGAATTAATAATTAACATATTACTAAATAAATACCGAATTAATAATGAACATATTAATACTGAATAAATACTGAATTAATAAGTAACATATTAATACTGAATAAATACCGAATTAATAATTAACATATTAATACTGAATAAATACTGAATTAATAATTAACATATTAATACTGAATAAATAATTAACATTAATACTGAATAAATACTGAATTAATAATTAACATATTAATACTGAATAAATACTGAATTAATAATTAACAAATTAATACTGAATAAATACTGAATTAATAATTAACATATTAATACTGAATAAATATAATACTGGAATATATAACTATTGTGAAATTATTAAAAGTGACTAGTGCTGAAATATATGTGCAAACAAAACAAACTATCAGTCTGCCACCCTGTGACTAAAACTGGCATTACGTGTACACAATAAGTATAAAAAGGGACAAGTGCTCAAGGACTAGATGTATGTAATTCAAGGGCGGACTGACCATTTGGAAACTCGGGCACTGCCCGAGGGCCCGGGGTCAGTAGGGGGCCCTATGAGATGCCCCTGGTATCTTTTTCATAGGCTTATTTGAGTTTGGGCGAGGACACAGGGGCCCCATGATCCCCTATTGCCCGGGGGCCCCATGAGTTGTCAGTCTGCCCCTGGTATGTATACATATAAATACCATATATATAAAACAGTAAACTTGTATACGTGTACTAATACACAGCGAACAATCACTGAACAAAGTGACAAAAAATGAACAATGAAATATAAGTCCAAAATAAAGTGCAAAAAATCATGCAAACCAGGGGCAAACTGACCGTTTAGAAACTCTGGCACTGCCCGAGGTCAGTAGGGGGCCCCATGAGATGCCCCAGGTACCTTTTTCATAGGCTTTTTTGAGTTTGGGCAAGGACACAGGGGCCCCATGATCCCCTATTGCCCGGGGGCCCCATGAGTTGTCAGTCCGCCCCTGGAGCTACTAAATCTTTCCAGGCATCTCAGGAGCAGGGGCGGACTGACCATTTGGAAACTCGGGCACTGCCTGAGGGCCCGGGGTCAGTAGGGGGCCCCATGAGATGCCCCAGGTACCTTTTTCATAGGCTTTTTTGAGTTTGGGCAAGGACACAGGGGCCCCATGGGCCCCATGATCCCCTATTGCCCGGGGGCCCCATGAGTTGTCAGTCCGCCCCTGGAGCTACTAAATCATTCCAGGCATCTCAGGAGCAGGGGCGGACTGACCATTTAGAAACTCGGGCACTGCCCGAGGGCCCGGGGTCGGTAGGGGGCCCCATGAGATGCCCCAGGTACCTTTTTCATAGGCTTTTTTGAGTTTGGGCAAGGACACAGGGGCCCCATGATCCCCTATTGCCCGGGGGCCCCATGAGTTGTCAGTCCGCCCCTGGAGCTACTAAATCTTTCCAGGCATCTCAGGAGCAGGGGCGGACTGACCATTTGGAAACTCGGGCACTGCCTGAGGGCCCGGGGTCAGTAGGGGGCCCCATGAGATGCCCCAGGTACCTTTTTCATAGGCTTTTTTGAGTTTGGGCAAGGACACAGGGGCCCCATGGGCCCCATGATCCCCTATTGCCCGGGGGCCCCATGAGTTGTCAGTCCGCCCCTGGAGCTACTAAATCATTCCAGGCATCTCAGGAGCAGGGGCGGACTGACCATTTAGAAACTCGGGCACTGCCTGAGGGCCCGGGGTCAGTAGGGGGCCCCATGAGATGCCCCAGGTACCTTTTTCATAGGCTTTTTTGAGTTTGGGCAAGGACACAGGGGCCCCATGGGCCCCATGATCCCCTATTGCCCGGGGGCCCCATGAGTTGTCAGTCCGCCCCTGGAGCTACTAAATCATTCCAGGCATCTCAGGAGCAGGGGCGGACTGACCATTTAGAAACTCGGGCACTGCCCGAGGGCCCGGGGTCGGTAGGGGGCCCCATGAGATGCCCCAGGTACCTTTTTCATAGGCTTTTTTGAGTTTGGGCAAGGACACAGGGGCCCCATGATCCCCTATTTCCCGGGGGCCCCATGAGTTGTCAGTCCGCCCCTGGAGCTACTAAATCTTTCCATGCATCTCAGGAGCAGGGGCGGACTGACCATTTGGAAACTCGGACACTGCCCGAGGGCCGGGGTCGGTAGGGGGCCCCATGAGATGCCCCTGGTACCTTTTTCATAGGCTTTTTTGAGTTTGGGCAAGGACACAGGGGCCCCATGATCCCCTATTGCCCGGGGGCCCCATGAGTTGTCAATCCGCCCCTGGTGCAAACACACTCTTTTTTGTGTAAAATAGATAAAGTGCTTTATCTTCCTCCACTTCCAAAACTGTGCTCAGAAAGGTGTCACTCTAGTGCATGTATCCTCCATTAGCTGGAGTGCCTCCTCACCTCCTTCTCTTGACCCCTAAGGGCCACAAATCATATAATGATATGATGTTCCACACCGATTAGAATCTTTAACATCCAGGGGCGGACTGACAACTCATGGGGCCCCCGGGCAGTAGGGGATCATGGGGCCCCTGTGTCCTTGCCCAAATTCAAAAAAGCCTATGAAAAAGGTACCAGGGGCATCTCATGGGGCCTCCTACTGACCCCGGGCCCTCAGGCAGTGCCCGAGTTTCCAAATGGTCTAGTGCTTGGGCGTTTATCCATGTCAATGGAAAATACTTTGGCCAATCAAACGAACGTCCAATCGCTAAATGTGACTAACTGTGGGTAAAGGAGGTACCGCGTTTACACACATTTTTGCTGCGTTTAGCGGATTTCTGCTACCAGGAGAGTTTAACACCTAGGTGAGTTCATGTGTCATGATGCCTTATACTGTTTAAGTTCTTTATACTTTTTACTCTTTATACTCTTTTTACACTTTAACCATTTCCATACCGGGCAATTTTCCCCCTTCCTGCCCAGGCCAGTTTTCAGGTTTCAGCGCTCTCACATTTTGAATGACAATTGCGCGGTCATACAACATTGTACCCAAACTAAAATTTTATCATTTTCTTCACACAACTAGAGCTTTCTTTTGGTGGTATTTCATCACCGCTGGGGGTTTTATTTTTTGCTAAATTAACAAAAAAAGACCAAAACTTTTGAAAAAAAACCCACGTTTTTCTTTGTTTCTGTTATAAAAGTTTACAAATAAATAATTGTTCTTCATAAATTTAGGCCGAGATGTATTCTGCTACATGTCTTTGGTGAAAATAATCCAAATTAGGATGTATTATTTAGTTTGTAGGAAAGTTATAGAGTTCACAAACTATGGGATAGATCTGAATATTGATCAATCCTGAAGTACTGACAGCCAATCTAATTTCTTGAGGTCCAAGAATGTAAGAACAGTACAAATATCCTCCAAATGTCAGGTCAGTACAGATATCCCCCAAATGTCAGGACAGTACAGATATCCCCCAAATGTCAGAACGGTACAGATATCCCCCAAATGTCAGGACAGTACAGATATCCCCCAAATGTCAGGACAGTACAGATATCCCCCAAATGTCAGAACGGTACAGATATCCCCCAAATGTTAGGACAGTACAGATATCCCCCAAATGTCAGGACAGTACAGATATCCCCCAAATGTTAGGACAGTACAGATATCCCCCCAAATGTCAGAACAGTACAGATATCCCCCAAATGTCAGGACAGTACAGATATCCCCCAAATGTCAGGACAGGACAGGACAGATATCCCCCAAATGTCAGGACAGTACAGATATCCCCCAAATGTCAGGACAGTACAGATATCCCCCAAATGTCAGGACAGGACAGATGTCCCCCAAATGTCAGAACAGTACAGATATCCCCCAAATGTCAGAACAGTACAGATATCCCCCAAATGTCAGAACAGTACAGATATCCCCCAAATGTCAGGACAGTACAGATATCCCCCAAATGTCAGAACGGTACAGATATCCCCCAAATGTCAGGACAGTACAGATATCCCCCAAATATCAGGACGGTACAGATATCCCCCAAATGTCAGAACAGTACAGATATCCTCCAAATGTCAGAACAGTACAGATATCCCCCAAATGTCAGGACGGTACAGATATCCCCCAAATGTCAGGACAGTACAGATATCCCCAAAATGTCAGGACGGTACAGATATCCCCCAAATGTCAGAACAGTACAGATATCCCCAAAATGTCAGGACGGTACAGATATCCCCCAAATATCAGGACAGTACAGATATCCCCCAAATGTCAGGACGGTACAGATATCCCCCAAATGTCAGGACTGTAGAGATATCCCCCAAATGTCAGGACGGTAGAGATATCCCCCAAATGTCAGGACAGTACAGATATCCCCCAAATATCAGGACGGTACAGATATCCCCCAAATGTCAGAACAGTACAGATATCCTCCAAATGTCAGAACAGTACAGATATCCCCCAAATGTCAGGACGGTACAGATATCCCCCAAATGTCAGGACAGTACAGATATCCCCAAAATGTCAGGACGGTACAGATATCCCCCAAATGTCAGAACAGTACAGATATCCCCAAAATGTCAGGACGGTACAGATATCCCCCAAATATCAGGACAGTACAGATATCCCCCAAATGTCAGAACGGTACAGATATCCCCCAAATGTCAGAACGGTACAGATATCCCCCAAATGTCAGAACAGTACAGATATCCTCCAAATGTCAGAACAGTACAGATATCCCCCAAATGTCAGGACGGTACAGATATCCCCCAAATGTCAGGACGGTACAGATATCCCCAAAATGTCAGGACGGTACAGATATCCCCCAAATGTCAGAACGGTACAGATATCCCCAAAATGTCAGGACGGTACAGATATCCCCCAAATGTCAGGACGGTACAGATATCCCCCAAATGTCAGGACGGTACAGATATCCCCCAAATGTCAGGACTGTAGAGATATCCCCCAAATGTCAGGACGGTAGAGATATCCCCCAAATGTCAGGACAGTACAGATATCCCCCAAATGTCAGGACAGTACAGATATCCCCCAAATGTCAGGACAGTACAGATATCCCCCAAATGTCAGGACAGTACAGATATCCCCCAAATGACCCCTTTTTGCAGAGTAGACAGTCCGACGTACTTCATAAGAGGCATGGCGAGTTTTTTGAAGTTGTGTTTTTTTTGTCATAATTTTTCGGAAAATGAAAAAATTAAAAAAATTATTTTCACTATTTTTTTTTACATACTGTCACCAGTGCAGTACAGCGTCATCATATAACTGGCATGGCGGTGATCAGGGACACTGACTGGTGACAGTATGAAAAAAAATATATATATGCATTTTTATTTTTTTATTATTTTTAATTTTTTATTACATTTTTTAAGATTTTTTTTAAGATTGTTTTTCATATTTTACTATGACCAAAGTAGTACAATGTTACCATAGTAACATTGTACTACTTTGGGGAAGTGATCAGTATTTTTTTTTTTTTTTACACAATTTTCTCATAGCAAAGAATTACTTTGCTATAAGCAAGCATTTACCTGAATGACATCAATTCATTCAGGGTTTGTTTTTTTTTTTGTGCTTAGCTGTGATTTGGCCACAGCTAATCACATGACATGTGCATGTGACCTGCTGTGACCATTCACAGCTAGGCACTGGTATACAATGGATGGCATGAATGAAGCCATCCATTGTATACAACTGTCATGTGACCTACTGTGATTGGTCACATCAGGTCACATGGTATCGGCAACGGGGGCCGGTAATCAGATCTGTCATCGGCCGTGTCCGGGCCCCAGGTACCTTTTTCATAGGCTTTTTTGAGTTTGGGCAAGGACACAGGGGCCCCATGATCCCCTATTGCCCGGGCGCCCCATGAATTGTCAGTCCGCCCCTGGAGCTACTTAATCTTTCCAGGCATCTCAGGAGCAGGGACGGACTGACCATTTAGAAACTCGGGCACTGCCCGAGGGCCTGGGGTCAGTAGGGGGCCCCATGAGATGCCCCTGGTACCTTTTTCATAGGCTTTTTTGAGTTTGGGCAAGGACACAGGGGCCCCATGATCCCCTATTGCCCGGGGGCCCGATGAGTTGTCAATCCGCCCCTGGTGCAAACACACTCTTTTTTGTGTAAAATAGATAAAGTGCTTTATCTTCCTCCACTTCCAAAACTGTGCTCAGAAAGGTGTCACTCTAGTGCATGTATCCTCCATTAGCTGGAGTGCCTCCTCATCTCCTTCTCTTGACCCCTAAGGGCCACAAATCATATAATGATATGATGTTCCACACCGATTAGAATCTTTAACATCCAGGGGCGGACTGACAACTCATGGGGCCCCCGGGCAGTAGGGGATCATGGGGCCCCTGTGTCCTTGCCCAAATTCAAAAAAGCCTATGAAAAAGGTACCAGGGGCATCTCATGGGGCCTCCTACTGACCCCGGGCCCTCAGGCAGTGCCCGAGTTTCCAAATGGTCTAGTGCTTGGGCGTTTATCCATGTCAATGGAAAATACTTTGGCCAATCAAACGAATGTCCAATCGCTAAATGTGACTAACTGTGGGTAAAGGAGGTACCGCGTTTACACACATTTTTGCTGCGTTTAGCGGATTTCTGCTACCAGGAGAGTTTAACACCTAGGTGAGTTCATGTGTCATGATGCCTTATACTGTTTAAGTTCTTTATACTTTTTACTCTTTATACTCTTTTTACACTTTAACCATTTCCATACCGGGCAATTTTCCCCCTTCCTGCCCAGGCCAGTTTTCAGGTTTCAGCGCTCTCACACTTTGAATGACAATTGCGCGGTCATACAACATTATACCCAAACTAAAATTTTATCATTTTCTTCACACAACTAGAGCTTTCTTTTGGTGGTATTTAATCACCGCTGGGGTTTTTATTTTTTGCTAAATTAACAAAAAAACACCAAAAATTTTGGAAAAAAACCCACGTTTTTCTTTGTTTCTGTTATAAAAGTTTACAAATAAATAATTGTTCTTCATAAATTTAGGCCGAGATGTATTCTGCTACATGTCTTTGCTGAAAATAACCCAAATTAGGATGTATTATTTAGTTTGTAGGAAAGTTATAGAGTTCACAAACTATGGTATAGATCTGAATATTGATCAATCCTGAAGTACTGACAGCCAATCTAAATTCTTGAGGTCCAAGAATGTCAGAATAGTACAGATATCCCCCAAATGTCAGGACAGTACAGATATCCCCCAAATGTCAGGACAGTACAGATATCCCCCAAATGTCAGGACAGTACAGATATCCCCCAAATGTCAGAACGGTACAGATATCCCCCAAATGTCAGAACGGTACAGATATCCCCCAAATGTCAGAACAGTACAGATATCCTCCAAATGTCAGAACAGTACAGATATCCCCCAAATGTCAGGACGGTACAGATATCCCCCAAATGTCAGGACGGTACAGATATCCCCAAAATGTCAGGACGGTACAGATATCCCCCAAATGTCAGAACGGTACAGATATCCCCAAAATGTCAGGACGGTACAGATATCCCCCAAATGTCAGGACGGTACAGATATCCCCCAAATGTCAGGACGGTACAGATATCCCCCAAATGTCAGGACTGTAGAGATATCCCCCAAATGTCAGGACGGTAGAGATATCCCCCAAATGTCAGGACAGTACAGATATCCCCCAAATGTCAGGACAGTACAGATATCCCCCAAATGTCAGGACAGTACAGATATCCCCCAAATGACCCCTTTTTGCAGAGTAGACAGTCCGACGTACTTCATAAGAGGCATGGCGAGTTTTTTGAAGTTGTGTTTTTTTTGTCATAATTTTTCGGAAAATGAAAAAATTAAAAAAATTATTTTCACTATTTTTTTTTACATACTGTCACCAGTGCAGTACAGCGTCATCATATAACTGGCATGGCGGTGATCAGGGACACTGACTGGTGACAGTATGAAAAAAAATATATATATGCATTTTTATTTTTTTATTATTTTTAATTTTTTATTACATTTTTTAAGATTTTTTTTAAGATTGTTTTTCATATTTTACTATGACCAAAGTAGTACAATGTTACCATAGTAACATTGTACTACTTTGGGGAAGTGATCAGTATTTTTTTTTTTTTTTACACAATTTTCTCATAGCAAAGAATTACTTTGCTATAAGCAAGCATTTACCTGAATGACATCAATTCATTCAGGGTTTGTTTTTTTTTTTGTGCTTAGCTGTGATTTGGCCACAGCTAATCACATGACATGTGCATGTGACCTGCTGTGACCATTCACAGCTAGGCACTGGTATACAATGGATGGCATGAATGAAGCCATCCATTGTATACAACTGTCATGTGACCTACTGTGATTGGTCACATCAGGTCACATGGTATCGGCAACGGGGGCCGGTAATCAGATCTGTCATCGGCCGTGTCCGGGCCCCAGGTACCTTTTTCATAGGCTTTTTTGAGTTTGGGCAAGGACACAGGGGCCCCATGATCCCCTATTGCCCGGGCGCCCCATGAATTGTCAGTCCGCCCCTGGAGCTACTTAATCTTTCCAGGCATCTCAGGAGCAGGGACGGACTGACCATTTAGAAACTCGGGCACTGCCCGAGGGCCTGGGGTCAGTAGGGGGCCCCATGAGATGCCCCTGGTACCTTTTTCATAGGCTTTTTTGAGTTTGGGCAAGGACACAGGGGCCCCATGATCCCCTATTGCCCGGGGGCCCCATGAGTTGTCAATCCGCCCCTGGTGCAAACACACTCTTTTTTGTGTAAAATAGATAAAGTGCTTTATCTTCCTCCACTTCCAAAACTGTGCTCAGAAAGGTGTCACTCTAGTGCATGTATCCTCCATTAGCTGGAGTGCCTCCTCATCTCCTTCTCTTGACCCCTAAGGGCCACAAATCATATAATGATATGATGTTCCACACCGATTAGAATCTTTAACATCCAGGGGCGGACTGACAACTCATGGGGCCCCCGGGCAGTAGGGGATCATGGGGCCCCTGTGTCCTTGCCCAAATTCAAAAAAGCCTATGAAAAAGGTACCAGGGGCATCTCATGGGGCCTCCTACTGACCCCGGGCCCTCAGGCAGTGCCCGAGTTTCCAAATGGTCTAGTGCTTGGGCGTTTATCCATGTCAATGGAAAATACTTTGGCCAATCAAACGAACGTCCAATCGCTAAATGTGACTAACTGTGGGTAAAGGAGGTACCGCGTTTACACACATTTTTGCTGCGTTTAGCGGATTTCTGCTACCAGGAGAGTTTAACACCTAGGTGAGTTCATGTGTCATGATGCCTTATACTGTTTAAGTTCTTTATACTTTTTACTCTTTATACTCTTTTTACACTTTAACCATTTCCATACCGGGCAATTTTCCCCCTTCCTGCCCAGGCCAGTTTTCAGGTTTCAGCGCTCTCACACTTTGAATGACAATTGCGCGGTCATACAACATTATACCCAAACTAAAATTTTATCATTTTCTTCACACAACTAGAGCTTTCTTTTGGTGGTATTTAATCACCGCTGGGGTTTTTATTTTTTGCTAAATTAACAAAAAAACACCAAAAATTTTGGAAAAAAACCCACGTTTTTCTTTGTTTCTGTTATAAAAGTTTACAAATAAATAATTGTTCTTCATAAATTTAGGCCGAGATGTATTCTGCTACATGTCTTTGCTGAAAATAACCCAAATTAGGATGTATTATTTAGTTTGTAGGAAAGTTATAGAGTTCACAAACTATGGTATAGATCTGAATATTGATCAATCCTGAAGTACTGACAGCCAATCTAAATTCTTGAGGTCCAAGAATGTCAGAATAGTACAGATATCCCCCAAATGTCAGGACAGTACAGATATCCCCCAAATGTCAGGACAGTACAGATATCCCCCAAATGTCAGGACAGTACAGATATCCCCCAAATGTCAGGACAGTACTGATATCCCCCAAATGTCAGAACAGGACAGATATCCCCCAAATGTCAGAACAGGACAGATATCCCCCAAATGTCAGGACTTTACAGATATCCCCCAAATGTCAGCACAGTACAGATATCCCCCAAATGTCAGGACAGGACAGATATCCCCCAAATGTCAGAACAGTACAGATATCCCCCAAATGTCAGAACGGTACAGATATCCCCCAAATGTCAGAACGGTACAGATATCCCCCAAATGTCAGAACGGTACAGATATCCCCCAAATGTCAGAACGGTACAGATATCCCCCAAATGTCAGGACGGTACAGATATCCCCCAAATGTCAGAACGGTACAGATATGCCCCAAATGTCAGGACGGTACAGATATCCCCCAAATGTCAGAACAGTACAGATATGCCCCAAATGTCAGGACAGTACAGATATCCCCCAAATGTCAGGACAGTACAGATATCCCCCAAATGTCAGGACAGTACAGATATCCCCCAAATGTCAGGACAGTACAGATATCCCCCAAATGTCAGGACAGTACAGATATTCCCCAAATGTCAGAACAGTACAGATATCCCCCAAATGACCCCTTTTTGCAGAGTAGACAGTCCGACGTACTTCATAAGAGGAATGGCGAGTTTTTTGAAGTTGTATTTTTTTGTCATAATTTTTCGGAAAATTAAAAAAATATTTTCACTATTTTTTTTTTTTACATACTGTCACCAGTGCAGTACAGCGTCATCATATAACTGGCATGGCGGAGATCAGGGACACTGACTGGTGACAGTATGAAAAAAAAAAAATTTATTTTTTTATTTTTTTATTATTTTTAACCACTTCCCGACCTGCCGTTGTATATAAACGGCCGGACGGTGGCACTGCAGGGTCGGGTGGCCGTCTGTAAACGGCCTCCCCGCACCCTGCTTGTGCGCGCTCCCAGGGAGCGCGCAGCACCGCGATCCAGTGCCCGCTGTGTCCTCCGGACACAGTGAAACACCGATCGGACAGGACCTCTGTACGAGGTCCCGATCATGTGATCACTCATTGGCCAATCAGTGATCACATGCAAAGTAGTAAGCAAGATGTCACTTCTGACATCATTGCTTACTATGTGTGAAATCTGTGAATGATCACAGAGGTCACATGGTACAAGGCTATTCACAAAAGCCTTGTACCATGTGACAAGCTGTGACCAATCACAGCTCACTCTGTATTTCTCAATGAGTGCAGGAATGCACACAGAGAGAAAGAGAAATGATTGCTTTTACATCCTATATGGGTGTAAAAGCAATCAGTGTAAAAAAAAAAAAAATCTTTATCACCCCTCACAAGTAGTACAGTGTCACCATGGTGACACTGTACTGCTAGGGTGACAGTATGTAAAAAAAAAAAAATAATAATATAAAAATGTAAAAAAAAATGTTTAAAAATTATAATTTTTGCTTATAAACTAATTTGGATTTTTTTTTTTTACTAAAAAGATAATGGAATAAATTTTGGCTAAGATTTATGATGAAATATTATTTATTTGCAAAATTTTATTAAAAAAACACTTTTTTAAAAATTTTTTGGACATTTCATTTACATAGCAAAAAAAATACAAATCCCAGTGGTGAATAAATACCACCAAAATAAAGCTTTATCTATCTAAAAAAAATGATAAAAAATTCATTTGGGTACAGTGTGGCATGACCGCGCAATTGTCATTCAAAGTGTGATAGCGCTAAAAGCTGAAAATTGCCCTGGACAGGAAGGGGGTAAAAGTGTCCGGTCTGGAAGTGGTTAATTTTTTATTACATTTTTTTAAGATTTTTTTAAAGATTTTTTTTCTTATTTTACTATGACCAAAGTAGTACAATGTTACCATAGTTGCACTACTTTGGGGAAGTGATCAGTATTTTTTTTTTTTTAACACAATTTGCTTATAGCAAAGAATTACTTTGCTATAAACAAGCATTTACCTGAATGAAAATCGATTCATTCAGGGTTTTTTTTTTTCTTTTGTGCTTAGCTGTGATTTGGCCACAGCTAATCACATGACATGTGCATGTGACCTGCTGTGACCATTCACAGCTAGGCACTAGTATACAATGGATGGCATGAATGAAGCCATCCATTGTATACAACTGTCATGTGACATGCTGTGATTGGTCACAGCAGGTCACATGGTACCGGCAATAGGGGCCGGTACTCAGATCTGTCATCGGCCGTGTCCGAGGTACACGGCCGATGACAGATCGCGCCGCTGCACGGCTCTGCAACTGCGTGAACTGTGCATGTGCGGGAGGACGCCAAGTGGCGTACACCCCGGAAAGCTGGAGCATTTTTGCGGCCGCCAAACGGCTATAGGCCGGGCGGCTAATGGTTAAAAACTTTTTCTTTTATACTTTTTTACTTTTTATACTCTTTACATTCTTTATGCTTTTTACACTTTATATTCTTTTTTACTTACACTTTATACACTTTACATTTTATACTCTTTTTACCCTTTATACTCTTTACATTCTTTATACTTTTTACACTTTATGCTCGTTATACTCTTTATACTTTTTACTCTTTTTACACTTTTTACTTATATTTTATACACTTTACATTTTATACTTTTTACTCTTTATACTCTTTACATTCTTTACACATTTTACTCTTTTTACACTGTATATTCTTTTTACTTACACTTTAAACACTTTACATTTTATACTCTTTACATTCTTTACACTTTGTACTCTTTTTACACTTTATGCTCTTTACACTTTTTACTCTTTTTACACTTTATACTTTTTTATTCTTTACATTCGCTATCCTTTTTACTCTTTTTATTCTTTATACTCTTTTTGCACTTTATGCTCTTTTTACCCTGTATACTCTTTTTCATTTTATACTGTTTATACTCTTTTTACTCCTTATACTCTTTTTGTCTTTATACTTTTTACTCTTTTTACACTTTATACTCTTTACATTCTTAATGCTTTTTACTCTTTTTACACTTTATACTCTTTACATTCTTTAGACTTTTTACTCTTTTTACACTTTATACTCTTTACATTCTTAATGCGTTTTACTCTTTTTACACTTTATATTCCTTTTTACTTACACTTTATACACTTTACATTTTATACTCTTTTTACTCTTTACATTCTTTATACTTTTTACACTTTATACTCTTTACACTTTTTACTCTTTTTACACTTTTTAGTTATATTTTATACACTTTACATTTGATACTTTTTACTCTTTATACTCTTTACATTCTTTACACATTTTTCTCTTTTTACACTGTATATTCTTTTTACTTACACTTTAAACACTTTACATTTTATTCTCTTTACATTCTATACACTTTGTACTCTTTTACACTTTATGCTCTTTACACTTTTTACTCTTTTACACTTTATACTTTTTTATTCTTTACATTCTCTATCCTTTTTACTCTTTTTATTCTTTATACTCTTTTTACCCTGTATACTCTTTTTCACTTTATACTGTTTATACTCTTTTTACTCCTTATACTCTTTTTGTCTTTATACTTTTTACTCTTTTTACACTTTATACTCTTTACATTCTTAATGCTTTTTACTCTTTTTACACTTTATATTCCTTTTTACTTACACGTTATACACTTTACATTTTATACTCTTTTTACTCTTTACATTCTTTATACTTTTTACACTTTATACTCGTTATACTCTTTACACTTTTTACTCTTTTTACTTACATCTTATACACTTTACATTTGATACTTTTTACTCTTTATACTCATTATACTCTTTACACTTTTTACTTACATTTTATACACTTTACATTTGATACTTTTTACTCTTTATACTCTTTACATTCTTTACACATTTTTCTCTTTTTACACTGTATATTCTTTTTACTTACACTTTATACACTTTACATTTTATTCTCTTTACATTCTTTATACTTTGTACTCTTTTTACACTTTATGCTCTTTACACTCTTTACTTTTTTTTATTCTTTACATTCTCTATCCTTTTTACTCTTTTTATTCTTTATACTTTATATGGTGTCACTCTAGACTCCAGCCTGTCCTTCCAACCCCATGTCCAATTGTTGGCAAACTCATGCAGGCTCCACCTCTGCAACATCTTCAAAATATGTTTGTTCCTAACCCCAGAAACTACTAAACTACTCATTCACTCCCTTATTATCTCACGTCCGGACTACAGCAACTCCCTCCTCACCGGCCTACCTCATCACAGACTATCCCCGCTTCAGTCTATCCTGAACTCAGCAGCCAGACTCATCCACCTCACCAACTGCTCCTCTTCTGCCACCTTCCTCTGTCATTCCCTCCACTGGCTCCCGATTGCCCAACGCATTAAGTTCAAACTACTAACACTGACATACAAAGCCATTCATAACACCGCCCCAAACTACCTCACCGACCTGATACCCAAATACCACCCAACCCGTAATCTTCGCTCCTCACAAGACCTCCTACTCTCTAGCTCCCTGGTCTCCACCTCCCACGCCCAACTGCAGGACTTCTCCAGGACTTCCCCCATCCTCTGGAGCTCACTACCCCAATCCATCAGACTGTCACCTACCCTCCTCACCTTTAGGCGCACCCTGAAAACCCACCTCTTCAGGGAAGCCTACCCCGCCCTCACCTAACAGCCGATCTCCTCCTCTCCTCCTACCACTCCATCCCCCACAGCCACTTCCTCCTGTACCACTATCCCCTCCCTCCTAGATTGTAAGCTCCAAGGAGAAGGGCCCTCGAACCCCCCGTGTATTGTATTGTTACTGTCTTGTCTCATGTACTGTCCCCCTATAATGTACAGTGCTGAGCAAACCTTTTAGCGCTATATAAATACTGTATAATAATAATAATAATAATAATATACTCTTTTCACTCTGTGTACTCTTTTTCACTTTATACTGTTTATACTCTTTTTACTCCTTATACTCTTTTTGTGTTTACACTTTATACTCTTTACATTCTTTATACTCTTTACATTCTTTCTACTCTTTACATTCTTTATACTTTTTACACTTTCTACTCTTTACATTCTTTATACTTTTTACACTTTCTACTCTTTACATTCTTTATACTCTTTACATTCTTTATACTTTTTACACTCTTTACACTTTATAGTTTTTTTACTCTTTACATTCTCTTTACTTTTTACTCTTTTTATTCTTTATATTCTTTTTACACTTTATGCTCTTTTTACTCTGTATACTCTTTTTCACTTTATACTATTTATACTCTTTTCACTCCTTATGCTCTTTATACTCTTTATAATATTTACTATTTATACTCTTTTCACTCCTTATACTCTTTATAATATTTACTCTGTATACTCTTTAGCTCTTTTTACCCTTTACACTTTTTTTACTTTGTATACTCTTTTTCACTTTATACTATTTATACTCTTTTCACTCCTTATACTCTTTATAATATTTACCATTTATACTCTGTATACTCTTTACACTCTTTTTACCCTTTACACTCTTTATACTCTTTTTACTCTGTACATTCTTTATACTCTACTCGTTACACTCTTTATACTCTTTACATTCTTAATACTCTTTACTTTTTTACTCTCTTTTTGTCTTTGTCTGGTGTTATTTCTGACAAACTGTTCCGCTGTCGTTTTTTTTTTTGGCCCCTTGGGGGAGGGGAGGGGACTGTGGACATTCTTTGTGTAGAACAGCTCATGCGATTGGCTGGTTGCTTTTCCAAGTCATTGCAGTCTGTTCACACCATCGTCCTTCTCGTCCTGATCTGAACTTTGCCGCTTCAGTCAACCGGATGAACACACAACACAAACCGCAAAGTATACAATTCCACGTGTCTAGATGCCATGCTTGGCTAAGGCTTTTGTGGCGCTATATTTATATACAGGTGTTCAGCACCCAGAGTAAACCTTGCTCCGCTTACAACTAAACTATCACTTTTGGGTGGATCAGTCCTTTAGCTTCCGAACCTAACCTTAAAAATGGAACCCTAAATGCACCTTGGAAGATTAACCCTTAGGTTCCATTCACACCATAATACAGAGTGCCGAAACCCACGTGTTTCGTGTATTGTGCTGTGTCGTGTTAGGTAGGCGGTTCAAAATGAATAGGGCTGTCAATTTATGTTGACACACAAAAAAAATAAGTCGGTGCAACGCAACCCAATGCATGGAGCATATCATCGAGGTGCATTGCTGTGTACTGTGGATGCATGTTGGGGAGCAGCTAAGTTTTCATTGCGTCACCCCACAACATGCATCTGCAGAAAATTACTAAAATCCAACTCTAAGGACTAAGCAGGAAAAAGACCTTTTTGGTGGCAACAACCTCCGCATGAAGGATGTCAGAAATTTGGGTTCTGGGCTGTACAGAACCACGTGTAACATTCTACCAAGACAATGTGGTCGTTCAACCACCCCAGCAGTTCCTGCCCAAGGTCCCCTTAAGGTCTTCAGGTCTTTGCCAAAGAGCTCAGTGTTTTGAGAATTCTGAAAGCATATCCTTAGGTGTTGCTTGTCCTTTCAGATAGAACGAGGAAACCCTAAAGAGTTCTTTGGGCCAACCAACCCAGTAGCACCAGCCCAAGGTCTTCAGGTCTTGGCCAGAGAACTCAATACCTCTAGAACTCAGAAAGTATATCCCCAAGTCTTGCTTGTCCAGAACAGGCAAAAAAGTGTCCAAAATTTCCTTGTTATGGGTGGTCTATTGTTACAGTCTCACTAAAGACCATCTACTAGCTGACCCTCATACAACACTTTCTTGGCACATTACAGTGTGGATCCGGCACCCTGGTGGATCCTGTTCCATATGAGAACAATCCCTAAAGACTAAACCCTACAAAGTTATCTTCATGAATAGGGTCAGAGATAGAGGTTCTGGGCTGTAGAGAACATATGTCCCCATCCCCTCTCCTGACCTCATAGCCGCACCACCCCCCACTATCCCTAATGCCCCGCACATCATCCCCTCCCCAACACTCCGCTCCCTCAGCCCAGCTACCCTCGAGGAGGTCTCTAAGGTCTTCACTGAAGCCCGCCTCACTACCTGCCCCCTGGACCCCATCCCCTCACAGCTCCTCCAGTCACCCCCCCCTCCATCTTTCGCTCCCTCACCCACATCTTCAATCTCTCCCTCTCCACCGGCACCTTCCCCTCCCCTCTAAAACACGCACACATCACCCCCATACTCAAAAAACCCTCCCTTGACCCCACTAACCTTAACAACCTTAGACCCATCTCCCTGCTGCCTTTCACTTCCAAGCTCCTTGAGCGCCTGGCCTACAATCGCCTAAGCGCCCACCTCACTGATAACAACCTCCTTGACCCCCTACAGTCTGGCTTCCATCCCCTGCACTCCACCGAAACCGCCCTACTTAAAATCACCAACGACCTGCTAACCGCCAAAGCCAATGGCCACTATTCTATCCTCCTGCTCCTCGACCTCTCCGTGGCCTTCGACACTGTTGACCACCCCCTCCTCCTTGCCAAACTGCACTCCCTTGGCATCAAGGACGCTGCTCTCTCCTGGTTCTCCTCCTACCTTTCCCAACGCTCCTTCAGCGTCACCTACAACACTGCCACCTCCCCCTCCCTCCCCCTCTCTGTCGGGGTCCCCCAAGGCTCTGTCCTCGGGCCCCTCCTTTTCTCCATCTATACCTCCTCCCTTGGCAAACTTATTCACTCCCACAGCTTCAATTACCACCTCTATGCCGACGACACCCAAATTTACCTCTCCACCCCCCACCTCCCCCCTCACTCTCTGCCCGCATCGCCCACCTCCTAAACGACATATCAGACTAGATGTCGCTCCATTTTCTCAAACTTAACCTATCCAAAACCGAGCTCCTGGTCTTCCCCCCACCCCGTGCCCCCCCCATCCTCTCCATCACTACTAACAACGCCACCATCTCTCCCACCCCACACGCCAAAGTCCTGGGTGTCACCCTGGACTCCCACCTCTCTTTCCTACCCCACATCCAACTGCTATCTAGATCTTGCAGGCTCCACCTCCGCAACATCTCCAAGATACATACATTCCTCACCCCAGACACCACCAAACAACTCGTACACTCCCTCATCATCTCACGCCTGGACTACTGCAACTCCCTTCTCACTGGCCTACCCAAACGAACGCTATCCCCACTCCAGTCCATCCTAAACTCAGCGGCCAGACTCATCCACCTCACTAACCGCTCCACATCTGCCTCCCCCTCTGCCAATCCCTTCATTGGCTCCCGATTGCCCAACGCATCAAATTCAAGCTGCTAACCCTGACCTACAAAGCCATTCACAACGCCGCCCCAAACTACATAACTGACCTGATACCCAAATACCACCCTACCCGTGCCCTTCGCTCCTCACAGGACCTCCTACTCTCTAGCTCTGTCAGGGCTCCCAGGTATGACCAGAGGTGTGTGACTGAAGCAGGGAAACGCAGACCTCAGATATGTTATAAACAATATAATTTATTAACACTAACAGTACAAACATAAACGCAGTGCAATACTAAAACATAATACGGTGCAAACAAACCAAACCACCCACAGATAACAGTATATACAAGCAAGCGTCGTCAGGCAGGCCGGGTCAATATCAATTGGGCAGGTAGGTACAGGGGGAGCAAGCGGAGAATGGTCGGGGTCACAGGCCAGGTTCAGCAGGTAGCAAGCAGCATAGTACAGAGGGTCAGGCAGAGGGATGGTCCGGGTCACAAGCCAGGGATCAGAACAGGTAGCAAGCAGCGTAGTACAGAGGGTCAGACAGAGGGATGGTCAGGGTCACAAGCCAGGATCAGAGCAGGAGAAGTCAGCAAAGGAACAGAAACAGGATGCAGGACAGATACAGGGCCCAGGACAAACACAACACCAAGGCAGAGTCTGCAAGTCTGGCCATCCCTTAAATACACCAGTATCATCAGTTCCAGGTGTTAGCTGGCTGAAAGGTTGAGTCTCTGATTGCTGGGAGCACCCGCTGGCCAGCCCTGGTACTGCAGATCAAAAGGCAGGTGAGTCCCACCATTGCTGGCCAGTCCATTCCTAACAGTACCCCCCCCCCTCAAGGAGCGGCCTCAGGACGCTCCAAACAGTCCTAGCTGGGCAAAATGTTCCACCGCCCGGGTCTGGCAACTGGCGGGAAATCAAAGACTGGCACACCGGGCAGGACTCCGGGCAGCGGCACACCGGGCTGGACTCCGGGCAGAGGCACATCGGGCAGAGGCACACCGGGCAGAGGCACATCGGGCAGGACTCCGGGCAGAGGCACATCGGGCAGAGGCACATCGGGCAGGACTCCGGGCAGAGGCACATCGGGCAGGACTCCGGGCAGAGGCACATCGGATTACCAGGCGAAGCAGCAGGCAGCGGGCCACCAGGCGAAGCGGCAGGCAGCGGGCCACCAGGCGGAGCGGCGGGCACCGGGCCCCCGGGCGGAGCGGCGGGCACCGGGCCCCTGGGCGGAGCGGCGGGCACCGTGCCCCCAGGAGGGGCGACGGGCATCGTGCCCCCAGGCGGGGCGACGGGCATCGTGCCCCCAGGCGGGGCGACGGGCATCGTGCCCCCAGGCGGGGCGACAGGCATCGTGCCCCCAGGCGGAGCGGCGGGCGCCGGACCTCCAAATGGAGCGACAGGTCTCGGGCCCTCAGGCGGAGCGGCGGGCGCCGGACCCCCAGGCGGAGCGACAGGTCTCGGGCCCTCAGGCGGAGCGGCGGGCGCCGGACCCCCAGGCGGAGCGACAGGTCTCGGGCCCTCAGGCGGAGCGGCGGGCGCCGGACCCCCAGGCGGAGCGACAGGTCTCGGGCCCTCAGGCGGAGCGGCGGGCGCCGGACCCCCAGGAGGAGCGACAGGTCTCGGGCCCTCAGGCGGAGCGGCGGGCGCCGGACCCCCAGGAGGAGCGACAGGTCTCGGGCCCTCAGGCGGAGCTGCGGGCGCCGGACCCCCAGGAGGAGCGACAGGTCTCGGGCCCTCAGGCGGAGCGGCGGGCGCCGGACCCCCAGGCGGAGCGACAGGTCTCGGGCCCTCAGGCGGAGCGGCAGGCGCCGGACCCCCAGGCGGAGCGACAGGTCTCGGGCCCTCAGGCGGAGCGGCGGGCGCCGGACCCCCAGGAGGAGCGACAGGTCTCGGGCCCTCAGGCGGAGCGGCGGGCGCCGGACCCCCAGATGGAGCGACAGGTCTCGGGCCCTCAGGCGGAGCGGCGGGCGCCGGACCCCCAGGTGGAGCGACAGGTCTCGGGCCCTCAGGCGGAGCGGCAGGCGCCGGACCCCCAGGCGGAGCGACAGGTCTCGGGCCCTCAGGCGGAGCGGCGGGCGCCGGACCCCCAGGTGGAGCGGCGGGCGCTGGACCCCCAAGCGGAGCAACAGGTCTCGGGCCCGCAGGCGGAGCGGCGGGCACCGAGACACCA
Source organism: Staurois parvus (assembly GCF_062004578.1). NCBI lineage: Eukaryota > Metazoa > Chordata > Amphibia > Anura > Ranidae > Staurois > Staurois parvus. The sequence goes on from NW_028318977.1 coordinate 1,159,105, forward strand.
GGCATGACAGTGGGCTCCGAGTCAACTGGTATGACCGCAGGCACTGGGTCAGACACTGGATGGTCTGGCTGGACAGCGGGCATCGGGTCACCAGGCATCAGGTCATTTGGCTCGACAGCGGGCACCGCGTCATCTGGCAAGGCAGTGGGCTCCGAGTCAACTGGTATGACCGCGGGCACTGGGTCAGACATTGGATCGTCTGACCGGACAGCGGGCATCGGGTCACCAGGCATCAAGTCATTTGGCTCGACAGCGAGCACCGCGTCATCTGGCAAGGCAGTGGGCTCCGAGTCAACTGGCATGACCGCGGGCACCGGGGCAGACATTGAATCGTCTGGCTGGACAGCGGGCATCGGGTCACCAGGCATCAGGTCATTTGGCTCGACCATGGGCACCGCGTCATCTGGCAAGGCAGTGGGCTCCGAGTCAACTGGTATGACCGCGGGCACTGGGTCAGACATTGGATCGTCTGACTGGACAGCGGGCATCGGGTCATCTGGCAAGGCAGTGGTCTCCGAGTCAACAGGCACGACAGTGGGCACCGGGTCATCAGGTACCGGATTGTCTGGCTCGACAGCGGGCATCGGGGTCATCAGGTATGACAGCGGACACTAGGTCACCAGGCATCAGGTCATTTGGCTTGCCAGCGGGCACCGCGTCATCTGGCAAGGCAGTGGGCACCGAGTCACCAGGTACGACAGCGGGCTCTGAGTTAATTGGCACGACAGCGGGCACCGGATCAGGTACCGGATCATCTGGATCAACAGCGGGCATCGAGTCAACTGGCCTAATAGGATCGTCAGGCTGGATCAGTTCATCATGCTGGGTAGAGGCATTAGGCCGAGTAGAGGCTTCAGGCCGAGTAGAGGCATCAGGCCGAGTAGAGGCATCAGGCCGAGTACAGGCATCAGGCTGCGTACAGGCATCAGGCTGCGTACAGGCATCAGTCTGAACCACGGAAGGCAGGCTCACTGGTTTGGATACTGGCAGGATGGTATTGGTTGGAAAGAATTTTCGCTTTTTTCTGGTTTTAACTACTGGAGCACTGCAAGTAAACGCAGGTCTGCAAACGAATGGAGCAGCTGGAGACAGAGAAGAACTGGAGGATGGAACAGGAGAGGGAGCAGTTGCTACAGAGGGCTTTTTTACAGGGTTAAAGGCAGGATAGGTGCAGCGAGTGGGAACAGGGTACTGACATGCGGTAGATAGCCAAGTATACTGGGCTGTAACTGGAGGAGCTGGTGGGAATACAGGAGTAGAGTTAGAAGCAGGACTGGGTCTTTGTAAGCTGACTGAGGCTGGGTGCAACAAGTCTGTCCATGTCTGCAGTATGGGTTGAACAAAGCTGAGCTTACACAAAGCCTGTCTGGTCAATGACTGCACTGCGTTTATACAATCTCTTAGTGTCTGTGGTGAACATGTGGAATAACGCTCCAGAAAGTAACCCACATCATCCTCTAATAACCACACCAGGGACTCTACCTGGTCTGCACTAAATGGTGGCAAAAATTCATCCCTGCATTCGGGGGAACCAGATGAAACCAACTCAGCACAAACCTCAATCAATGGCTGCACCTCAGAGAACTCTGTGCCCTGATCTACTAGAACATGAGCGAGCCGTATACATTCTAGCAATTCATCCCGGGGATACTCCTTCAGAGTTTGATAAGCATACTCCCTGTCATCAAACACTAGCAGATATAAATACACAACCTCATCCAGATCCATCCTTCCCATCAACAAGCCAAGATGGCTTCCCTGTGCAGCCACTTCTGGTCAGGATTGGCCTTGGTGTAATGTCAGGGCTCCCAGGTATGACCAGAGGTGTGTGACTGACGCAGGGAAACGCAGACCTCAGATATGTTATAAACAATATAATTTATTAACACTAACAGTACAAACATAAACGCAGTGCAATACTAAAACATAACACAGTGCAAACAAACCAAACCAAACCACCCACAGATAACAGTATATACAAGCAAGCGTCGTCAGGCAGGCCGGGTCAATATCAATTGGGCAGGTAGGTACAGGGGGAGCAAGCGGAGAATGGTCGGGGTCACAGGCCAGGTTCAGCAGGTAGCAAGCAGCATAGTACAGAGGGTCAGGCAGAGGGATGGTCCGGGTCACAAGCCAGGGATCAGAACAGGTAGCAAGCAGCGTAGTACAGAGGGTCAGACAGAGGGATGGTCAGGGTCACAAGCCAGGGTCACAAGCCAGGGTCAGAGCAGGAGAAGTCAGCAAAGGAACAGGATGCAGGACAGATACAGGGCCCAGGACAAACACAACACCAAGGCAGAGTCTGCAAGTCTGGCCATCCCTTAAATACACCAGTATCATCAGTTCCAGGTGTTAGCTGGCTGAAAGGTTGAGTCTCTGATTGCTGGGAGCACCCGCTGGCCAGCCCTGGTACTGCAGATCAAAAGGCAGGTGAGTCCCACCATTGCTGGCCAGTCCATTCCTAACAAGCTCCCTGGTCTCCTCCTCCCACGCCCGATTGCAGGACTTCTCCAGGACTTCCCCCATCCTCTGGAACTCCCTACCCCAATCCATCAGACTGTCACCTACCCTCCTCACCTTCAGGCGCACCCTGAAAACCCTCCTCTTCAGGGAAGCCTACTCCAACCTCACCTAACACCCGACCTCACCTAACAACTAACCTCCTCCACTCCTCCCACCACTCCATCGCCCACAACCATCTCCTCCTGTACCACCTTCCCCTCCCTCCTAGATTGTAAGCTCGAAAGAGCAGGGCCTTCGAACCCCTCGTGTATTGTTACTGTCTTGTCTCATGTTATGTCCCCCTTGCTACTGTACAGCGCTGAGCATACCCTTTGGCGCTATATAAATACTGTATAATAATAATAATATGTAGTATTCTATAAAGACACTGTGGTCATTCAACCAATCCAGCAGCTCCTGCTCAAGGTCTGCCTTCAGGGCTTTCCCAGAGAGCTTGTTTGCCCTTTTTAGATGGAGCCAAAAGGAAAAAGAGTCCAAATTGTCTTCCTGTTCATGGGCAGTCTATTGCTAGAGACTTTCTGGAGGCCATCTGTTAACTGACCCTCATACAACACATTAATGGCGCATTACAGTGTGGATCCGGCACTCTCACTACATTGGTTCCTGTTCCATATGTGGTCCAACCCTAAAGAGATCTTGTTGGTTGCAACTGCCTATGCATAAAAAATGTCAGAGATATGGGTTCTAGGCCAGAGAATTTTATTAAACATTCTACCCAGACAATGTGGCCATTCAAACAGTCCAGCAGTTCCTGCCACAGGCAACTTCATAGTCTTCAGGTCTGCCATCAGATCTTTACCAGAGAGCGTGATGTCTCTGAAAGCATATCCTCAGGTCTGGTTTGTCCTTCAAGAGGGAGCCAAGAAGTGTCCAAAATGTCCTCTTCATGGAAAGTCTAGTGCTTGAGTCTTTCTGGAGACCATCTGTTAGCTGATCCTCATACAACACATTCATGGCGCATTACAGTGTGGATTTAGCACTGCTCACTACGGTGGTTTCTGTTCCATATGAGGTCCAGCCTTTAAAAGATCTTGTTGGTCGCAACTGCCTCTGCATGAAGAATACCAGAGATGTTGGTTCAGGGCCATAGAGAATTTAATTTAATATTCTACCCATACAATGTGGCCATACCAGTCCAGCATTTCTTGCCCAAGGTCACCTCAAGGTCTTAATGTCAGCCTTCAGATCTTTGTCAGAGAGCTTCATGTCTCCAGAACTCTGAAAGCATAGCCCCAGGTCCTGTTTGTCCTTCCAGATGGAGCCAGAAAGGCAAAGAAGTGTCCAATATATCCTCATCATGGACGGTCTATCGCTAGATTCTCACCAGAGACCATCTGTTAACTGACCCTCATATAACACTCATATGGGGTCCAACCCTAGTGACTAAACCCTAAAGAGATCTTTTTGTGGCAGCCACCTCTACATGAAGAATGTCTGAGATCCAGGTTTGGGGCTGTAGAAAACCATATTTAAAATTCTACCCTAACAATGTGGTCATTCAGCCGAGCCAGCAGCACCTGCCCAAGATCAGCTTAAGGTCTTCAGGTCTGGATCTTGTTCCATATGGTATCCATCCCTAAAGACTAAACCCTGAATGGATATTTTAATGGCAACAGCTTCCTTATGAAGAGTGTCAGAGATAAAGGATCTGGGCTGTAGAGAACCCTATGTAACAGTTTACTTGGTCATGGGGTCCTTCAACTAACCCAACAGCTCCTGCTCAAGGTCTTCGGGTCTGCCTTCAGGACTTTGCCAGAGAGCTGAATAACACCAGAACTCTGAAAGCATATCCCTGGGTTTTTTTTTGGTCCAGGAAAGGCAAAGAAGCATCTAATATATCCTCTTCATGGGTGGTCTACTGCTAGTTTCTCACCGTCTGCTAACTGACCCTCATACAACACCCATATAGGGGTCCAACTCTAAGGACTAAACCTTAAAGAGAGCTTTTGAAGGCAACCACCTCTGCATGAAGAAAGCCAGAGGTCCGGGTTCTGGGCTGTAGAGAACCATGTGTAACATTCTAACCAGATTATGTGGTCATTCAACCAAGCCAGCAGCACCTCCCCAAGGTAACTTTAAGGTCTTCAGGTCTAGATCTTGTCCCATATGAGATCCATCCCTAAAGACAAAACCCTATGGAGATATTTTGGTGGCAACAAAGACAGCAGCACCTCCCCAAGATCATCTTAAGGTCTTCAGGTGTGGATCCTGTTTCATATTGGATCCATCCCTAAAGACTCAACCCTAAAAGTATATTTTAATGGCAAGCACATCCCCCAAGCCTTGAATGTCCAGGAAAGGCAAAGAAGGGCCCAATATATCCTCCTAGACGGTCTATCACTAAAGTTCCACTGGAGACCATCTGATACCTTATCCTCATACAATATCCATATGGAGCTCCAACCCTAAAGACCAAACCGTAGAGAGATCTTTTGGTGGCAACTAAGCCAGCAGCACTTCCCCATCGTCATCTTAAGGTCTTCAGGTCTGGATCCTGTTTCCTATGAGATCCATCTCTAAAGACTAAACCCTATGGAGATATTTTGGTGGCAACCAAACCAACAGCGCTTCCTCAAAGTCATTTTAAAGTCTTCAGGTCTGGATCTTGTCCCATATGAGATCCATCCCTAGAGACTAAACCTTATGGAGATCTTTTGTTGGCAACCAAACCAACAGCTCTTCCTCAAAGTCATCTTAAGGTTTTCAGGCGTGGATCTTGTCCCATATGGGATCCATCCCTAAAGACTAAATCCTATGGAGATATTTTGGTGGCAACCAAGTCAGCAGCACCTCCCTAAGGTCATCTTAAGGTCTCTCAGGTCTGGATCTTGTCCCATATGGGAACCATCCCTAAAGACTAAACCCTAATGAGATATTTTGGTGGCAACCAAGCCAGCAGCACCTCCCCAAGGTCATCTTAAGGTCTCTCAGGTCTGGATCTTGTCCCATATGGGATCCATCCCTAAATACTAAACCCTATGGAGATATTTTGATGGCAGCCAAGCCAGCAGCACCTCCAAAAGGTTATCTTAAGGTCTGGATCTAGTCCCACATGGGTTCCATCCCTAAATACTAAACCCTAATGAGATATTTTGGTGGCAACCAAGCCAGCAGCACCTCCTCAAGGTCATCTTAAGGTCTGGATCTTGTCCCATATGGCATCCATCCCTAAATACTAAACCCTATGGAGATATTTTGGTGGCAGCCAAGCCAGCAGCACCTCCCCAAGGTCATCTTAAGGTCTGAATCTAGTCGCACATGGGATCCATCCCTAAATACTAAACCCTATGGAGATATTTTGGTGGCAACCTAGCCAGCAGCACCTCCCCAAGGTCATCTTAAGATCTGGATCTTGTCCCACATGGGTTATATCCCTAAATACTAAACCCTAATGAGATATTTTGGTGGCAGCCAAGCCAGCAGCACCTCCCCAAGGTCATCTTAAGGTCTGGATCTAGTCCCACATGGGTTCCATCCCTAAATACTAAACCCTATGGAGATATTTTGGTGGCAGCCAAACCAGCAGCACCTCCCCAAGGTCATCTTAAGGTCTGGATCTAGTCTCACATGGGATCCATCCCTAAATACTAAACCCTATGGAGATATTTTGGTGGCAGCCAAACCAGCAGCACCTCCCCAAGGTCATCTTAAGGTCTGGATCTAGTCCCACATGGGATCCATCCCTAAATACTAAACCCTAATGAGATATTTTGGTGGCAGCCAAGCCAGCAGCACCTCCCCAAGGTCATCTTAAGGTCTGGATCTAGTCCCACATGGGTTATATCCCTAAATACTAAACCCTATGGTGATATTTTGGTGGCAGCCAAGCCAGCAGCACCTCCCCAAGGTCATCTTAAGGTCTGGATCTAGTCCCACATGGGTTATATCCCTAAATACTAAATCCTATGGAGATATTTTGGTGGCAGCCAAGCCAGCAGCACCTCCCTAAGGTCATCTTAAGGTCTGGATCTAGTCCCACATGGGTTCCATCCCTAAATACTAAACCCTAATGAGATATTTTGGTGGCAACCAAGCCAGCAGCACCTCCTCAAGGTCATCTTAAGGTCTGGATCTAGTCCCACATGGGTTCCATCCCTAAATATTAAACCCTATGGAGATATTTTGGTGGCAGCCAAGCCAGCAGCACCTCCTTAAGGTCAACTTAAGGTCTGGATCTAGTCCCACATGGGTTCCATCCCTAAATAATAAACCCTAATGAGATATTTTGGTGGCAACCAAGCCAGCAGCACCTCCTCAAGGTCAATTTAAGATCTGGATCTAGTCCCACATGGGTTCCATCCCTAAATACTAAACCCTAATGAGATATTTTGGTGGCAACCAAGCCAGCAGCACCTCCTCAAGGTCATCTTAAGGTCTGGATCTAGTCCCACATGGGTTATATCCCTAAATACTAAACCCTAATGAGATATTTTGGTGGCAGCCAAGCCAGCAGAACCTCCCAAAGGTCATCTTAAGGTCTGGATCTAGTCCCACATGGGTTCTATCCCTAAATACTAAACCCTAATGAGAAATTCTGGTGGCAGCCAAGCCAGCAGCACCTCCCCAAGGTCATCTTAAGGTCTTCAGGTCTGGATCTTGACCCACATGGGATCCATCCCTAAAGACTAAACCCTAATGAGATATTTTAGTGGCAAGCACATCCCCCAAGTCTTGTTTGTCTAGGAAAGGCAAAGAAGGGCCCAATATATCCTCCTCCTAGATGGTCCACCACTAGACCATCGATAGCAGACCTTCCTACAACACGTTCATGGTGCTGCTCTCTACGGCGGAGTCCAGGGCTGAAGACGCATCCTCTACCTTTTCCTTTGCTGACAAATAAACACGTAGAGGTCTGTTGATAATAAAATTCACGTTGTTGTTCGTCCCGCCAATCTGCGTGTACATTCGCTCTGCGCCAACGGGGCCAAAACGAATGTTCTTTAGGCTCTTTCCGCTTCCGATCGAACGTTCTTTTGTTATGGGCAGTACTAAAATTACGACAATGTGGTGTGTGAGGAGTGCAGGAATACTTCTACTCAGGGGCGGACTGACCATTTGGGCACTGCCTGAGGGCCCGGGGTCAGTAGGGGGCCCCATGAGATGCCCCTGGTACCTTTTTCATAGGCTTTTTTGAGTTTGGGCAAGGACACAGGGGCCCCATGATCCCCTATTGCCCGGGGGCCCCATGAGTTGTCAGTCTGCCCCTGGTTCTACTTCTTTGATACAATGTAACAATTGCAGAGCGAAGTAACCAATAAATGTAACCAGGGGTGGACTGACAACTCATGGGGCCCCTGGGCAATAGCGGATCATGGGGCCCCTGTGTCCTTGCCCAAGCTCAAAAAAGCCTATGAAAAAGGTACCAGGGGCATCTCATGGGGCCCCCTACTGACCCCGGGCCCTGGAGCAGTGCCCGAGTTTCCAAATGGTCAGTCCGCCCCTGCACCCACCTCTCTGCCCCCCCACCTTTGGTAGATGTCCAATCACAAATCATCTCCATCACATCATCGTCAGCGCCGAATAATCCTCAATATTTATAAATCTGACAATAATCCCCGGAGATCCCGCCATGGAGGTTCTTGTCCAGGCACTTCCTGTTATAGGGTGACAACCCTCTCTCCCCATCTCCTGATTATGCTCCTGTGTTGTCACCCTGTCACAGGTGCCCCTAGTGGACTGTGCAGGCTAGGTCCTCAGGAAAACCCCCCCTCCTGAGAAAGGCTAGGCAGTCATCACCAGACTAGAAGTGGCTGCAGGAGATCAGTGGCACCCAGGAGGGACCTGAGATGAACAGGAATGATTATAAAACAATAAAGACGTGTTCATGACGGAGGGCGAGGAGTTTCCACCGCTCTCTACTCGGCAGGCCCGCTTCACACATAGGAAGTGGGCGGAGCCGGCGTGGTGTTGCCGGCATTGCGGATCCCTCCTCTCCAGCCTCTCCTCCTCCTGAGTCCCCGCCCACCCTCTCATTCCTCGGCACCCGTGTCCCCGCCTCCCGGAGTCCCCGCCCAGCCGTCATCCCCCCCGCCCCTCGGAGCGGGCACGTGGCCGGCTGTGACACACATGGCTGCGGCGGCGGAGATGGCGGAACTCATCCTGGAAGACGGGAGCCGGTTCACCGGGACCCTGATAGGGCGGAGCCGGCCCGTGTCCGGGGAAGTGGGTCAGTGAGGGGGAGGAGGGATGGTGATGCGGGTGAAGACTGGGGTGACTATGGAGGGCTGATGGGGGGTTGACTTTTGTGGGTGAGGATGGAGATGTGGGTGAGGATTGGGGATGACTCTGGGTGAGGATGGAGATATTGGGGGGGACTGTGGGTGAAGATTGGGGTGACTGGGTGAGGAAGGGGGGGTTGACTTTTGACTGTGGGTGAGGAATGGGGGGGATGGAAGGGGTGACTGTGGGTGAGGATGGAGATGTGGGTGAGGGGTGACTGGTTGAATATTGGGGTTACTGTGGGTGAGGATGGGGAGGGTGATGTTGGGGGGGTTGACTGTGGTTGAGGAATGAGAGGGGTGACTGTGGGGGGGTTGACTGTGAGTGAGGATGAAGAGAACAGCGAATATCCAGCTCATGCTGAGTGAAATTGGGAGATGGAGATGAGGATGGACTTTAGATGAAAATAGGACTATTAGGCTGAGTTAGATTAGGGATGGAGAGGAGGATTAGGATGGGTCTGGGTAGGGATGGAGAGGAGGATTAGGATGGGTCTGGGTAGGGATGGAGAGGAGGATTAGGATGGGTCCGGGTAGGGATGGAGAGGAGGATTAGGATGGGTCCGGGTAGGGATGGAGAGGAGGATTAGGATGGGTCCGGGTAGGGATGGAGAGGAGGATTAGGATGGGTCCGGGTAGGGATGGAGAGGAGGATTAGGATGGGTCCGGGTAGGGATGGAGAGGAGGATTAGGATGGGTCCGGGTAGGGATGGAGAGGAGGATTAGGATGGGTCCGGGTAGGGATGGAGAGGAGGATTAGGATGGGTCCGGGTAGGGATGGAGAGGAGGATTAGGATGGGTCCGGGTAGGGATGGAGAGGAGGATTAGGATGGGTCCGGGTAGGGATGGAGAGGAGGATTAGGATGGGTCCGGGTAGGGATGGAGAGGAGGATTAGGATGGGTCCGGGTAGAGATGGAGAGCAGGATTAGGATGGGTCCGGGTAGGGATGGAGAGGAGGATTAGGATGGGTCCGGGTAGGGATGGAGAGGAGGATTAGGATGGGTCTGGGTAGGGATGGAGAGGAGGATTAGGATGGGTCTGGGTAGGGATGGAGAGGAGGATTAGGATGGGTCTGGGTAGGGATGGAGAGGAGGATTAGGATGGGTCTGGGTAGGGATGGAGAGGAGGATTAGGATGGGTCTGGGTAGGGATGGAGAGGAGGATTAGGATGGGTCTGGGTAGGGATGGAGAGGAGGATTAGGGTGGGCCTGGGTAGGGATGGAGAGGAGGATTAGGGTGGGCCTGGGTAGGGATGGAGAGGAGGATTAGGATGGGTCTGGGTAGGGATGGAGAGGAGGGAGTGCAGTGTGTCGTTACTCCGGTGACAATGATTACATTGAGTTTGTGGTCTAGGAAGATGTAGGATAAGGATGACTACACAGTAGGGGAGAAGTGTTGGGATGAGGACTGGAGATAGCAGAGTGAGGATGGGGATGACGACTGTCCTCCGGTAGGTTGTGCCTATAGCATAGGTGGTGACAGATAGTGAGGTTCCTGTAACTGAAACCAAATCAGAGGGGCACAGAGGAGGCCCCCCTTGATAGGTAACAGGTTCATCTTCTGGCATTGAGGACTTCTTCTCTACGCCGGGGGGGCATTAAATGGAACCTGTTGTGTTGCCTTGCCGAACATGACGTTACAGATGGAGGGTGGAGGCAGTGGGATCCCATGGTGGCCCCGGGCAGGTCTAGTCACACCCTGGCCAGGAATGAAGCCACATTGACCTGTTATTGATGAGCGACGGGTGGAATTTGGAAAGTCGGTCAGAGAGTATGAACATGACTGGGGCACACAGAGCTAGAGTCACACAAAAAGGTTCAAAATAAACAATAAGAAAACTGGTAAACATGGACCACTTGGTCTTCCCGTCTTGTAGTTTCTATGTCTGCTGAAGGATTGGGATAGTGGTCTGGGGGATGTTGCAGATCATGACTCCTGAGGTGGGATGGTGGTCTGCAGGTGTCTCAGGTCTTGACTCCACAAGTAGTGTGGTGGTCTAGAGGTGTCCCAGGTCTTGGATTCCCTGGTGGTGTAGTGGTTTGGAGGTGGCACAGGTATTGGTTTTCCATGTTGGATGGTGGTCTGGAGGTGTTCCTGGGTCTTGGTTTCCCATGTAGGATGGTTGTATGGAGGTGTCCTGGTCTTGGCTTCCCAGGGGGCATGGTGGTCTGGAGGTGTCCTGGTCTTGGCTTCCCAGGTGGCGTGATGGTCTGGAGGTATCCTGAGTCTTGGCTTCTGTGGTGGGATGATGGTTTGGGGTTCTTCAGGTCTGCGCTCCCCAGATCGGGTAGTAGACCTGGGGCAATCAGGGTTTGGCTTTCCCACGTAGGATGAGTTGTAGCTGTTATGGGTGTCTGTTCCCCCAGGTGGGATGGTGGTCTAGGGTGTCCAAGGTCTAGACTTTCCAGGTGGGATGAGTCTGTCCCAGGTCTATGCTCCCCTGGTGGGATGGGGGTCTGGGGTAACATGGGCTTTTGCCCTCCAGGTAGGAGGGTGGTTTGTGGGTGTCATTGGTCTCTGCTTCCACATGTGGGATATTAGTTTGAGATGTCCCAGGTCTCTGCTCCTTGATGAGATGGTGTTGTGGGCTGTACTAGGTCGTGGCTCCTCAGATGTGATGGTGGTCTAGGTGGGTCTTTGATTTCTGGAAAAGCATGGTGGTCTGGGGTTATCCCAGGTCTCTGCTTCCCAGATGAGATGGTGGTCTTGGGGTATCCTATGTCTCTGTACCCTTTTTGGAATGGTGTTTTGAAAGTGTCTGAAGTCTTGGCTCCCCAGGTGGAATGGTGGTCTGGGGTGTCCTGGGTTTAGGCTACCCAGGTGGTATGGTTTCTATGGTTGTCCCAGGTCTCTGCTCTTCAGGGGTAACCATTGCTATGGCTCCCTAGGTAGGATGACTGCTTGAAGGTGTTGGAGGTCTCTGCTCACCTATATGGGATTGTGGTCTGGGGTGTCCCAGTACTCTGCTCCTTTGCGGGATGGTGTTCTCGGGTGTCCTAGTTCTATGCTTTCCAATGAGATGGTGGTGTCTTAGGTTCCTACTTCCTAGGTGAGATGGTGGTCTGCAGGTATCCCAGGTCTCTGCACCCTGTGTGAATGGTGTTCTGGCTGGTGCCCTGGATTTCTTCTTACCTGGTGGGATGGTGGTCCGTGTACATCAGGGTGTCTGCTTTGTGGAGGAGTTTGGTTAGGGTGGTTGGGGTGTCCTGGCTATTTTTTTCTTTTCTTTTCTTTCAAAGGGGTAGTAGTCGGGGGAAGTCCCAAGTCTCCACAACTGTCTGTTGCTGAGAAGGGGTTTTTGAGGGGTGTCCTAGATCTCTGTGGCATGTTGGCTTGGGGGTGACCTGGGTTTCTGGTCCCTGGGAGTGAGATGGTGTTTTGGGAGTATCCCAGGTTTTTGACCCCTGGGAGTGTTCTTGGTCTTTCTTTCATGGGTGTCATGCTGGCGTGGGATTGTCTTGAGCCTCTGGTTCCTGGCAGGAGATGATGATCAGGGAGGTGGAAATGTATGCTGTTCTCATTATGTTTAACATATGATTTGTGATTTTTCCAGTCTAACCAGTTGTCTTTTCTTGGCAGTCTTCCAGACGGGCATGGTGGGATACCCCGAAGCTCTGACTGACCCTTCATACAAGTCTCAGATCCTGATCCTCACATACCCGCTGGTCGGGAACTACGGGATTCCTGTGGATGAAGTTGATGAGTTTGGTCTTAGCAGGGTGAGAGACTTGGAGGGGGTACCTGGCAGGCCACAGAGGATCCTTTAGTGGTGGGCAGTCAGGGTACATTGTGCCTTGCAGTTCCTCAACCACGGTAGGTCTGAACATTGTCTGGGTGTCATTTTGTCTGATCTCCCCAACACTGGATTTGGTACTCATGACTGGTCAGGCCAGGTGGTGCATCTCCAGCTAAAACCTTTGTAAGTGTTGGATAGAGCAGGGAAAAGTTAGACCTCGGCTGCTTTTGCTGTGTGCCCACTGGACAGCAATTGCCCCTCCTGTCACGGTGGGGAACTATTCTTTTGAAGACCTAGAATGAATGTGAAGCTGACCAGCTTTAAACCTTCCCCACTTTACCCAAATTTGTTTGGCAGAAGACTGACTTAAAAAAAAATTACCAATTTAGAAAGTTCCATCTGGTTTTTTTTTTTTTTTGCACTGCAGTTTGTCTCGTGTTTGAAATTCCTTGATGTGGCCTTGAGCACATTGTGTGGTGAAATCTCATCTTTCCCAGGATAAGCGCGCGTCTTGGTGTCGCTGTCCTTGCACACGGTGACGTCATGGTGTTCATTGTCCTGCCATCAGCAGTGTGGGAGTTCTGGGGAATTCTCTAACTGCCTGCCACCTGCTTATCGGATGGAGAACTTGTGCTCTAAGTTTCTCCTGCTTGGGTGATTAAAGGTGCATCATCCCAACTGAGCAAAATATATTAAAACTGCTCTCTTCTCCTCCTGGGTGTCTGCTGCCTGCAGGGGAATGGTGGTCTTGGGACATCCAGGGTCTCTTTCTCTTAGAGGGGGGTGATGGTTTGGGGTGTCTTGGTTCTCTTTATTCTAAAGGGGACTGGTGGTCTTGGGACATCTAGGATCTGCTTCCCCCAGAGGGGATGTGGTCTGGGGTGTCTCAGGTCTCTTCCTTGTAGAGGAGGATGATGGTCTGAGATGTCCCTGTGTTTTTTTTTTTTTTTTTTTTTTTTCTTAATTGGGCAGGATTGTCCCGTGGTCTCTTGGATATCTTCCTTCTATAGGGAGATCTCTTCTACAGGATCTCTTCTACAGGATCTCTTCCTCCTAAAAAAAAAAAAAAAAAAAAAAAAAAAAATGGTTGTTGTCTGAGGTATCTCGGGTCTCTTATTTCTTGAGGAAGACGGTGATCTGAGATGTCCCTGGTCGCTTCTTTTTTAAAGTGTGATGGTTTTCTTGAGGTGTCATGGGATTCTTCCTTCTATTGTAGAGTGGTTGTCTGGAGGTGTCCTGGGTCTTTTCATGGGGATGGAGGTCTAGGGGTGTTCTGGGTCTCTTCCTCATAGAGGGGGATGGTGGTCTAGGGATATCCTGGGTCTCATCCTTTGGGTGTAAAATTGTCTGGGGATGTCCCAGGTTTTTCTCCTTCCAGAGGGGGAATGGTTGTCTGGGGATGTCTCGGGTTTCTTCCTTCTAGAGGGGGAATGGTTGTCTGGGGATATTTCAGGTTTCCTCCTCCTAGAGGGGGAATGGTTGTCTGGGGATGTCTCGGGTTTCTGTGTTCTAGAGGGGGAATGGTTGTCTGGGGATGTCTCGGGTTTCTTCCTTCTAGAGGGGGAATGGTTGTCTGGAAATGTCTCGGGTTTCTTCCTTCATGGTTGTCTGGGGATGTCTCGGGTTTCTTCCTTCTAGAGGCGGAATGGTTTTCTGGGGATGTCTCGGGTTTCTTCCTTCTAGAGGGGGAATGGTTGTCTGGGGATGTCTCGGGTTTTTTCCTTCCAGAGGGAGAATGGTGTTCTGGGGATGTCTCGGGTTTCTTTCTTCTAGAGGGGGAATTGTCTGGGGATGTCTCGGGTTTCTTCCTTCTAGAGGGGGAATGGTTGTCTGGATATGTCTCGGGTTTCCTCCTTCATGGTTGTCTGGGGATGTCTCGGGTTTCTTTCTTCTAGAGGGGGAATGGTTGTCTGGGGATGTCTCGGCTTTCTTCTTTCATGGTTGTCTGGGGATGTCTCGGCTTTCTTCCTTCATGGTTGTCTGGGGATGTCTCGGCTTTCTTCCTTCATGGTTGTCTGGGGATGTCTCGGCTTTCTTCCTTCATGGTTGTCTGGGGATGTCTCGGCTTTCTTCCTTCATGGTTGTCTGGGGATGCCTCGGCTTTCTTCCTTCATGGTTGTCTGGGGATGCCTCGGCTTTCTTCCTTCATGGTTGTCTGGGGATGCCTCGGCTTTCTTCCTTCATGGTTGTCTGGGGATGCCTCGGCTTTCTTCCTTCATGGTTGTCTGGGGATGCCTCGGCTTTCTTCCTTCATGGTTGTCTGGGGATGTCCCGGCTTTCTTCCTTCATGGTTGTCTGGGGATGCCTCGGCTTTCTTCCTTCATGGTTGTCTGGGGATGCCTCGGCTTTCTTCCTTCATGGTTGTCTGGGGATGCCTCGGCTTTCTTCCTTCATGGTTGTCTGGGGATGTCCCGGCTTTCTTCCTTCATGGTTGTCTGGGGATGTCCCGGCTTTCTTCCTTCATGGTTGTCTGGGGATGCCTCGGCTTTCTTCCTTCATGGTTGTCTGGGGTTGTCTCGGCTTTCTTCCTTCATGGTTGTCTGGGGATGCCTCGGCTTTCTTCCTTCATGGTTGTCTGGGGATGTCCCGGCTTTCATCCCTCTAGTGGGGGAATGGTTGTCTGGTGATGTCTTGGTGGTCTTGGGGTTCCCAGGATAAGACTGCCTTGGTGTATTTGTCTTTGAAAATGTAAGGTCACAGAGTTCATTCTCCTGACCTGTGGAATGCTCATAGTTATACCCGTGCTCTGCTTTTTTTTCCACTTTGCCCAGCTCAGGTGTTGGCGCAGTGTTCAGTTGGGACTGAATGAACTGAAACTGGGGCTGTCTTTTTGAGGAATGATAGTTCTGTTGATAAAGCTGCTCCAGGCGCCTCATGTTCTCAGGGCTCCTCTCGTAGTACATCAACCCCCCCCCCCTTCAATGTGTTTGTCTGCTGCTTACATCCCCCATCCAGACACCTACATGTAGTTATTGTCGTCTTCTCCTTTTTCTTGCAGTGGTTTGAATCCGCTCAGATCCACGCCTCGGCTCTTATCGTAGGAGAGTGCTCCAACAACCCCAGCCACTGGAGCTGCAGTCTATCGCTGGACCAATGGCTGAAGGAACAGGAGATCCCAGGCCTGCAAGGTAAGGATGAAGTTGCCAATCCTTCCACTCGGATTGTCCCTCCGATCTGACAAACCTGTGCTCTAGGACCAAATGAAAAGACAAACTGGTAACTACTTATTTAGTTTGAAGGACGAGGCATCAATTCCTTACTAGAGCATTGAAATTCCCCAGCAGGGAGCCCAACTAGCAATTGCGAGGAAAACCAGAGCATCTCCCTATGTATGGAAGTGCCACCTTTGTTTTTATTATGCAACGTCGTCAATAAAAAGTTCTGCAACCTGCATACCTACAGAACTGTTGCCTTTAATATCCAAGTTTATCTTGGGTGGTTGCTTTGTAGTCTGATCTTGCTTGCCGTCCTTGGCTTCAAAGTGTGAAGACCATCCTGATTTGCTAGTAGGAAATAAAGAACAGGAAGGACTATACAGCGGCTTTAACAGACTGGATCCCTGTTTCCATTATTCAGTTCCAGAATATTTAGACTAATAGGGAGCTCCAATTTTCTCAGCGGTTGTCTGAGGTTAGAACAGCTGCAGGTCCTCTTTTAGTGCGATTGCCAGTGTGCTGGCTTTCCGTTGTGACCTTTTCCTCTTTCTGCAGGTGTGGACACCCGGTCCCTCACCAAGAAGATCCGGGAGAAGGGAACCATGCTGGGCAAACTTATCCCACAAGGCTCAAATGAGGGCCATGTTCCTTATGAGGATCCTGGCAAGAGGAACCTGGTGCAGGAGGTGTCCATTAAGGTGTGTGTCACATGGCGAGTACTAGGGTGTCATGGGGGGGGGGGGGCGGTATAGGGGAAATGATGCTGAAATCTGTTAATGCAAAATAAAGCTGAGCACCAGGCAAAAGTCCAAATCCACAGATGAAGTACATAAATAGATGTTTTGCATAAGGATTTGTATTTGTCCATGCCGTTCCAAGCCCAAGGGTGATGGGTGGTGTCCTGGGCTGTGATCAGCTTGGTTATTCTGTGTTTTGGGCCTAGCAGTTCACTGTGTGGCTTTCTAGGGGGTGCCCTGGCTCTACGTGGGGCAACCTTGTACAGTCTATGCTCACCTTAAGTGGAGAGTGCAGTCATCCTATCGTTCTTGGGTGTACCTAGCAACTACAGTAGGTGGGACAGGTGTTGCTTTGGTACTTCCTTGGGGGGGGGGGGGGGTGGGATGGCAAAGCCCAGTCCTCCAATTCTGCAGTTTCTGCCATTGCAGTGAGTTGTGTGGGCCTGGGCCCTGCACAGTTGTGGCAATTATGGGGCCATGGTATTACACTGGGGACATCTTGTATAATCTATGGTCACCTTAGATGGGACAGCTCAGTTGTCCTACCATTGTGTTGAGCCTGGTACCACACTTTTGGGGCATTGATAGATGGGTGGTACCTTCGTACTGCCCTGAGAGCACTTTGGATGGGGCAGCCCAGTCCTATGGCCTTTGACATTGCAGAGAGGTGTTAGGGCTGGACACACCACACTGTTGTGGCATTGAAGGCGATGGGTGGCACCTTGGATGGGATAGCCCAGTTCTTTGGCCTCTTCCTTAGAGAGGTGTTTTGAACCTGTCACCACACTGTTTCAGCAGGGGTGGGGGGATGAATGTGTTATCCTGGTACTGCCCTGGGGGCACCTTGGGTGGTAGTGCCCAGTCCTATAGTGTCTGCCATTGCAGGGAGTTGTTTGGGCCTGTCACAACACTGTGGCATTGAGGGAAATTGGTGACACCTTGGTACTGCCCTGGGGAGCCTTGGATGGGAAAGCATAGTTCTACGCTTTCTGCCATTGCAGTGAGGTGTGCTGACACTGGCAGCACATTGTTTTTTGGCATTGAGGGGGATGGGTGCGGTCCTGGTGCTTCCCTGAGGGCTCCTTGGATATGAGTGCCCAGTCCCATGGTCTCTACCATTGGTGTGGGGTATGTGGTTCTGGCATTGCACAGTTGAGGCATTTAGGAGGACCATGGTATTTTATTGTGGACATCTTGTATGGTATATGGCCACCTTTTAGAAGGAGCAGCTCAGTCGTCCTACCATTGTATGAGCCTGACACCACACTGTTGTGGCATTGAGGGCGAAGAATGGCACCTTGCCACTTCCCTGGCAGCACCTTGGATGGGAAAGCCTAGTCCTATGCCCTCTGCCTTTGTAGTGAGGTGTGTTGAGCCTGCAGCACATTGTTTTGGCAATGATGGGGATGCTTGGTGTCCTGGTATTGCCTTGGGGGCATCTTGGATGAGAGAGCCCAGTCTCACGATCTATACCATTGCTGTTGGGTATGTGGTTCTGGCATTGCACAGTTGTGGCATTTAGGGGGGCATGGTATTTTACTGGGGACATCCTGTATTGTCTGTTGTCACCTTAGAAGGGGCAGCCCAGTTGTCCTACCATTGTGTTGAGCCTTGCACCACACTGTTAGGGCATTGATAGAGATGGGTGGTGCCCTGAGAGCACCTTGGATGGGGCAGCCCAGTTCTATGGCCCCTGCCATTGCAGAGAGGTGTTAGGGCTTGGCATGCCACACTGTTGCAGGACTGAGTGAGATGAGTACCACCCTGAGGTAGGAGAACCTAGTGCTATGGTCTCTGCCATTGCTGTAAGTTGTGTGGGCCTGGCATTGAACGGTTATGGCATTTAGGGTGCCATGATATTACACAGGGAACACCTTGGATGGTGTATGGTCACTTTAGATGGGACAGCCAAGTTGTCCTACCATTGTGTATTGAGCCTGGAACCATATTGTCGGGGCGTTGAGGGCTGTGGGTGGCACCTGGAGGCACCTTGAAAGGCAGAGCCCAGTCTTGTAGCCTCTGCCATTGTAGGGAGGTGTTTGGACGACTTCTTGGGAATGAGGGAGATGGGTGCTGTCCTGGTACTGCCCTTGGTGGTGCAATGGGTGGAAGAGCCCAGTTCTATGGCCTCTGCCTTTGCAGGGAAGGGTTTGGTCCTAGTAACACCCTGGTATAAGGGGAGTAGGTGACTTGGTATGGCCCTGGGGGTCCCTTTGTTGGGAAAGCCCACTCCTATGGTCTCTGGCAGTGCGGTGTTTGGTCCTGGCAGCACATTGTGTGGCATGAGCACCAGACTTGATACAGGATTGATGCAATGTTCTATGTGTGGTTGGTGGCAGCTCTTGTGGTCACCATGTGTCGTGGCGTTACACGCTTACCTAACCGATCTCTCTGACCAACCAGGAACCGCGACTGTTCAATCGTGGTGGTGACATGAAGATTGCCGCCCTGGACTGCGGCCTGAAATACAACCAGATCCGCTGCTTGTGCCAGAGAGGGGCCGAGGTGACCGTACTGCCCTGGGACTCTTCGATCAGCAGTGCAGGTAAGGGAAACTGGCTCCACGTGTGCACTGGAGTCCCACCGTCATACAATCTGTCGGCCTTGTGTGTGGTTGATGGGGATCGCACCCTTAGATGTTCCCCAGCCGATGTATGGTGGTCTATGGTGAGGTCTCTGATCTCTTTCCAGCACAGGCGGGGGGAAGGTGATCTGTGCCAAGGTCACTGCAAGCTCTGTGCCAGCTCGATTACACGGCACCAGACAGGAAGTCTCCCCTCCCGTATCTTGGCGTGTGGTGACAGTACGTGAGTCAGTCTATACCGCAACCGGATGATTGCTGAGATGGCACGCTGCGTTTCTAGGTCAGTCACAAACCTTATCGGTGGTGTGTTGGCACATGGGGAACATTTTGGATTGGATTGTGAAACTGAACCCCATCATGCAGAATCTGGGGGGGTAGAAAAATAAATATTGAAACCAATAAAAATACCGACTTTTTTTTTTTTTTTTAACATTTCTGTTCATGTCGATTTCAAAAGTGACCTCTGCTGTAGGGGGATGGCAGTGTTCTATTTGCAGCCTGTTGCATGTTATACCTTAAATACCCGGGTAACATATTGCAAAGGTGGGGGTCCCTTTAAAGTCCCACATTCTGTATTACTGTGTCCTGACTAGAACTCGGATGTAGGACCTGTGTGCGCTGAGAGCAAATGTATGATTGGAGAGCCAATTACAAGCAGTAATGACCGGGTACAATGCTGTACGTGCGCGGCACATGGGGGGGATACAATGCTGTACGTGCGCGGCACATGGGGGGGATACAATGCTGTACGTGCGCGGCACATGGGGGGGATACAATGCTGTACGTGCGCGGCACATGGGGGGGATACAATGCTGTACGTGCGCGGCACATGGGGGGGATACAATGCTGTACGTGCGCGGCACATGGGGGGGAATACAATGCGGCACACAGGGGGTACAATGCGCCGTACATGGGGGTGTGTGTAGCATGCCGTACGCGCGCGGCACACGGGGGGGGGGGGGTAGCATGCCGTACGTATGCGGCACACGGGGGGGGTTGGTTTAGAATGCCGTACGCGCGTGGCACATGGGGGGGCAGCACGGGGTTTAGAGTGCCGTACGCGCGCGGCACGGGGTTTAGAGTGCCGTACGCGCGCGGCACGGGGTTTAGAGTGCCGTACGCGCGCGGCACGGGGTTTAGAGTGCCGTACGCGCGCGGCACGGGGTTTAGAGTGCCGTACGCGCGCGGCACGGGGTTTAGAGTGCCGTACGCGCGCGGCACGGGGTTTAGAGTGCCGTACGCGCGCGGCACGGGGTTTAGAGTGGGCTGGGGTGTGTAGAATGCCGTACGCGCCCGGCACACGGAGGGGGGGGTGTGTAGAATGCCGTACGCGCGCGGCACACGAGGGGGTGTGTGAGAGAATACAATGTCGTACGTGCGCGGCACACGAGGGGGGGTGGTAGAGAATACAATGTCGTACGCGCGCGGCACACGGGGGGGGGGGGTGTAGAGTGTCATACGCGCGCGGCACACGGGGGGGGGGGGGGGGGGGGTGTAGAGTGCCGTACGCGCGCGGCACACGGGGGGGGGGGGGGGGTGTAGAGTGCCGTACGCGCGCGGCACACGGGGGGGGGGGGTGTAGAGTGCCGTACGCGCGCGGCACACGGGGGGGGGGGGGTGTAGAGTGCCGTACGCGCGCGGCACACGGGGGGGGGGGGGGGTGTAGAATGCCGTACGCGCGCGGCACACGGGGGGGGGGGTGTAGAATGCCGTACGCGCGCGGCACACGGAGGGGGGTGGGTGTGTAGAATGCCGTACGCGCGCGGCACACGGAGGGGGGTGGGTGTGTAGAATGCCGTACGCGCGCGGCACACGGGGGGGGGGTGGGTGGTAGAGTGCCGTACGCGCGCGGCACACGAGGGGGGGGTGGTAGAATGCCGTACGCGCGCGGCACACGAGGGGGGGGTGTAGAATGTCGTACGCGCGCGGCACACGAGCTGTGTAGAATGGCGTACCCGCGCGGCACACGAGGGGGGGCTGTGTAGAATGGCGTACCCGCGCGGCACACGAGGGGGGGGGTAGATTGCCGTACGCGCGCGGCAGGTGAGGGGGGGCGGCTGTGTAGAATGCTGTACGCGCGCGGCACGTGAGGGGGGGGTGTAGAATGCCGTACGCGCGCGGCACGTGAGGGGGGGGGTGTAGAATGCCGTACGCGCGCGGCACGTGAGGGGGGGGGGTGTAGAATGCCGTACGCGCGCGGCACGTGAGGGGGGGGTGTAGAATGCCGTACGCGCGCGGCACGTGAGGGGGGGGGGTGTAGAATGCCGTACGCGCGCGGCACGTGAGGGGGGGGGGTGTAGAATGCCGTACGCGCGCGGCACGTGAGGGGGGGGGTGTAGAATGCCGTACGCGCGCGGCACGTGAGGGGGGGGGGGGGTGTAGAATGCCGTACGCGCGTGGCACGTGAGGGGGGGGTGTAGAATGCGGCACGTGAGGGGGGGGGGGTGTGTGTGTGTAGAATGCCGTACGCGCGCGGCACGTGGGGGGGGGGGGGGTGTAGAATGCCGTACGCGCGCGGCACGTGAGGGGGGGTGTAGAATGCCGTACGCGCGCGGCACGTGAGGGGGGGTGTAGAATGCCGTACGCGCGCGGCACGTGAGGGGGGGTGTAGAACGCCGTACGCGCGCGGCACGTGAGGGGGGGGTGTAGAACGCCGTACGCGCGCGGCACGTGAGGGGGGGTGTAGAACGCCGTACGCGCGCGGCACGTGAGGGGGGGTGTAGAATGCCGTACGCGCGCGGCACGTGAGGGGGGGGGGGGGGTGTAGAATGCCGTACGCGCGGCACGTGAGGGGGGGGTGGGGTGTAGAATGCCGTACGCGCGGCACGTGAGGGGGGGGGGGGGTGTAGAATGCCGTACGCGCGGCACGTGAGGGGGGGGGGGGTGTAGAATGCCGTACGCGCGGCACGTGAGGGGGGGGGTGTAGAATGCCGTACGCGCGCGGCACGTGAGGGGGGGGGTGTAGAATGCCGTACGCGCGCGGCACGTGAGGGGGGGGGTGTAGAATGCCGTACGCGCGCGGCACGTGAGGGGGGGGGTGTAGAATGCCGTACGCGCGCGGCACGTGAGGGGGGGGGGTGTAGAATGCCGTACGCGCGCGGCACACGGGGGGGGGTGTAGAATGCCGTACGCGCGCGGCACACGGGGGGGGGTGTAGAATGCCGTACGCGCGCGGCACACGGGGGGGGTGTAGAATGCCGTACGCGCGCGGCACACGGGGGGGGGGGGGGGTGTAGAATGCCGTACGCGCGCGGCACACGGGGGGGGTGTAGAATGCCGTACGCGCGCGGCACACGGGGGGGGTGTAGAATGCCGTACGCGCGCGGCACACGGGGGGGGGTGTAGAATGCCGTACGCGCGCGGCACACGGGGGGGGGTGTAGAATGCCGTACGCGCGCGGCACACGGGGGGGGGGTGTAGAATGCCGTACGCGCGCGGCACACGGGGGGGGGGGGGGGTGTAGAATGCCGTACGCGCGCGGCACACGGGGGGGGTGTAGAATGCCGTACGCGCGCGGCACACGGGGGGGGTGTAGAATGCCGTACGCGCGCGGCACACGGGGGGGGTGTAGAATGCCGTACGCGCGCGGCACACGGGGGGGGTGTAGAATGCCGTACGCGCGCGGCACACGGGGGGGGGGTGTAGAATGCCGTACGCGCGCGGCACACGGGGGGGGGGTGTAGAATGCCGTACGCGCGCGGCACACGGGGGGGGGTGTAGAATGCCGTACGCGCGCGGCACACGGGGGGGGGGTGTAGAATGCCGTACGCGCGCGGCACACGGGGGGGGGTGTAGAATGCCGTACGCGCGCGGCACACGGGGGGGGGGTGTAGAATGCCGTACGCGCGCGGCACACGGGGGGGGGGTGTAGAATGCCGTACGCGCGCGGCACACGGGGGGGGGGTGTAGAATGCCGTACGCGCGCGGCACACGGGGGGGGTGTAGAATGCCGTACGCGCGCGGCACACGGGGGGGTGTAGAATGCCGTACGCGCGCGGCACACGGGGGGGGGGGTGTAGAATGCCGTACGCGCGCGGCACACGGGGGGGGGGGGGGGGGGGTGTAGAATGCCGTACGCGCGCGGCACACGGGGGGTTGTAGAATGCCGTGCGCGCGCGGCACACGGGGGGTTGTAGAATGCCGTGCGCGCGCGGCACACGGGGGGTTGTAGAATGCCGTGCGCGCGCGGCACACGGGGGGTTGTAGAATGCCGTGCGCGCGCGGCACACGGGGGGGTGTAGAATGCCGTACGCGCGCGGCACACGGGGGGGGGGGGGTGTAGAATGCCGTACGCGCGCGGCACACGGGGGGGGGGGGGGGGTGTAGAATGCCGTACGCGCGCGGCACACGGGGGGGGGGGGTGTAGAATGCCGTACGCGCGCGGCACACGGGGGGGGGTGTAGAATGCCGTACGCGCGCGGCACACGGGGGGGGTGTAGAATGCCGTACGCGCGCGGCACACGGGGGGGGGGTGTAGAATGCCGTACGCGCGCGGCACACGGGGGGGGGGTGTAGAATGCCGTACGCGCGCGGCACACGGGGGGGGTGTAGAATGCCGTACGCGCGCGGCACACGGGGGGGGTGTAGAATGCCGTACGCGCGCGGCACACGGGGGGGGGTGTAGAATGCCGTACGCGCGCGGCACACGGGGGGGGGTGTAGAATGCCGTACGCGCGCGGCACACGGGGGGGGGTGTAGAATGCCGTACGCGCGCGGCACACGGGGGGGGGTGTAGAATGCCGTACGCGCGCGGCACACGGGGGGGGGTGTAGAATGCCGTACGCGCGCGGCACACGGGGGGGTGTAGAATGCCGTACGCGCGCGGCACACGGGGGGGTGTAGAATGCCGTACGCGCGCGGCACACGGGGGGGTGTAGAATGCCGTACGCGCGCGGCACACGGGGGGGGGGGGGGGGGGTGTAGAATGCCGTACGCGCGCGGCACACGGGGGGGGGGGGGGGGGGGGGGTGTAGAATGCCGTACGCGCGCGGCACACGGGGGGTTGTAGAATGCCGTGCGCGCGCGGCACACGGGGGGGTGTAGAATGCCGTACGCGCGCGGCAGGTGAGGGGGGGCGGCTGTGTAGAATGCCGTACGCGCGCGGCACGTGAGGGGGGGGGGGTGTAGAATGCCGTACGCGCGCGGCACGTGAGGGGGGGGTGTAGAATGCCGTACGCGCGCGGCACGTGAGGGGGGGGGGGGGTGTAGAATGCCGTGCGCGCGCGGCACGTGAGGGGGGTGTAGAATGCCGTGCGCGCGCGGCACGTGAGGGGGGTGTAGAATGCCGTGCGCGCGCGGCACGTGAGGGGGGTGTAGAATGCCGTGCGCGCGCGGCACAGGAGGGGGGGGTTGTAGAATGTCGTGCGCGCGCGGCACACGGGGGGGGGGGTGTGTGTGTAGAGTGCCGTACGCGCGCGGCACACGAGGGGGGGGTAGAATGCCGTACGCGCGCGGCACACGAGGGGGCGGGTAGAATGCCGTACGCGCGCGGCACACGAGGGGGGGCGGGTAGAATGCCGTACGCGCGCGGCACACGAGGGGGGGGGGTGGTAGAATGCCGTACGCGCGCGGCACACGAGGGGGGGGGGGGGGGTGGTAGAATGCCGTACGCGCGCGGCACACGAGGGGGGGGGTGGTAGAATGCCGTACGCGCGCGGCACACGAGGGGGGTTAGAAAGCCGTACGCGCGCGGCACACGAGGGGGGGGGGGTAGAATGCCGTACGCGCGCGGCACACGAGCGGGGAGGGGGGGTAGAATGCCGTTCGCGCGCGGCACACGAGCGGGGAGGGGGGGTAGAATGCCGTACGCGCGCGGCACACGGGGGGGGGGGTGTAGAATGCCGTACGCGCGCGGCACACGGGGGGGGGGGGGGGTGTAGAATGCCGTACGTGCGCGGCACATGAGGGTGTACGTGTGAATACAATGTCGTACGTACGTGGCACATGAGGGGGCTAGAATGCCGTACGTGCGCGGCACATCATGAGGGGGGTGGGCATACAATGCCGTACGTGCGTGGCACATGGGGAGGGCACACAATGCCTTACGTGTGTGTGTATTCAATGCCGTACGTGCGTGGCACATGGAGGGCACACAATGCCTTACGTGTGTGTGTATACAATGCCGTACGTGCGTGGCACATGAGGGGGGGGGGGGTAAAATGCCATACGTGCGTGGCACATGAGGGGGGGGGGTAAAATGCCATATGTGCGTGGCACATGGGGGGGGTTGAGTGCCGTACATGTGTGAATACATTGCCGTACGTGCGCTGCACATGGGGGTGTGTGAATACAATGTCATACATGCGCGGCACATGAGGGGGCTAGAATGCCGTACGTGCGCGGCAGATGGACAATACACAGCACATAGGGATACAGCGATACGCAGGCAGTTTGTTTCACCTAATCTGGTCTCCATCAGTGTGATGACAGGATATGGATTTTAAGTTGACGTCCTCCCTGATCACAAACCTTCAGGTCTCCATCAATGTGACAAGATATGGATTGTAAGTTGATGTCCTCCCTGATCACAAATCTTCTGGTCTCCAGTGTGATGACAGGATATGGATTGTAAGTTGACATCCTCCCTGATCACGAACCTTCTGGTCTCCATCAATGTGATGACAGGATATGGATTTTAAGTTGACGTCCTCCCTGATCACAAATCTTCTGGTCTCCAGTATGATGACAGGATATGGATTTGAAGTTGACATCCTCCCTGATCAAGAACCTTCTGGTCTCCATCAATGTAATGACAGGATATGGATTTTACATTGACGTCCTCCCTGATCACAAACCTTCTGGTCTTCATCAATGTGGCAGGATATGGTTTTTAAGTTGATGTCCTCCCTGATCACGAACTCTCTGTTCTCCAACTTAAAATCCATATCCTGTCATCACACTGGAGACCAGAAGGTTCATGATCAGGGTGGGCATCAACTTAAAATCCATATCCTGTCATCACACTGATGATGTCCTCCCTGATCATGAACCTTCTGGTCTCCAGTGTGATGACAGGATATGGATTTTAAGTTGACGTCCTCCCTGATCACAAACCTTTAGGTCTCCATCAATGTGACAGGATATGGATTGTAAGTTGACATCCTCCCTGATCACAAATCTTCTGGTCTCCAGTGTGATGACAGGATATGGATTTTAAGTTGATGTCCTCCCTGATCACAAACCTTCTGGTCTCCAATGTGATGACAGGATATGGATTTTAGGTTGACGTCCTCCCTGATCACAAACCTTCTGTTCTCCATCAGTGTGATGACAGGATATGGATTTGAAGTTGACGTCCTCCCTGATCACGAACCTTCTGGTCTCCATCAATGTGGTGACAGGATATGGATTTGAAGTTGACGTCCTCCCTGATCACGAACCTTCTGGTCTCCATCAATGTGATGACAGGATATGGATTTGAAGTTGACGTCCTCCCTGATCACAAACCTTCTGGTCTTCATCAATGTGGCAGGATATGGTTTTTAAGTTGATGTCCTTCCTGATCACGAACTTTGTGGTTTCCATCAGTGTGATGACAGGATATGGATTTGAAGTTGACGTCCTCCCTGATCACAAACCTTCTGGTCTTCATCAAAGTGGCAGGATATGGTTTTTAAGTTGATGTCCTTCCTGATCACGAACTTTGTGGTTTCCATCAGTGTGATGACAGGATATGTATTTTAAGTTGATGTCCTCCCTGATCACAAACTCTCTGTTCTCCAGCTTAAAATCCATATCCTGTCATCACACTGGAGACCAGAAGGTTCATGGTCAGGGTGGGCATCAACTTAAAATCCATATCCTGTCATCACACTGATGATGTCCTCCCTGACCATGAACCTTCTGGTCTCCAGTGTGATGACAGGATATGGATTTTAAGTTGATGTCCTCCCTGATCACGAACTCTGTTCTCCAACTTAAAATCCATATCCTGTCATCACACTGGAGACCAGAAGGTTCATGATCAGGGTGGGCATCAACTTAAAATCCATATCCTTTCATCAGACTGATGATGTCCTCCCTGATCATGAACCTTCTGGTCTCCAGTGTGATGACAGGATATGGATTTTAAGTTGATGTCCTCCCTGATCACGATCCTTCACGCCACTCAGTGTGTCTTACAAGAAAACCAGAATATAAGAGGTGTTATCTTGTTTCCTGTTGTCTATATTGTACATTTCCTTGCAGACAGGAGCTAGAATTCGAGTGAGGAGGAAATGTCATACCAAGCCCAGAGAGAAGCCAGCAAGACAACCACACACACAAAGTACTTGGTGCACCTAAAGTCAGCACACTTCTTTTGGATGGAGCAGGGAAGGGTTAAAAACCGGTCTGGGATTGATCATTGTGTCCCTGTGGGGAAGATTTACCTTTACTAAAAGTTCTGGTCAGGGGCGGACTGACAACTCATGGGGCCCCCCGGGCAATAGGGGATCACGGGGCCCCTGTGTCCTTGCCCAAACTCAAAAAAGCCTATGAAAAAGGTACCAGGGGCATCTCATGGTGCCCCCTTCTGACCCCGGGCCCTCTCATGGTGCCCCCTTCTGACCCCGGGCCCTCAGGCAGTGCCCGAGTTTCCAAATGGTCAGTCCGCCCCTGGTTCTAATATTCATTGGAAATTCTGAAGTATACCATAATAGAGGGGAAATCTCCCATTGGGGACACCTGTTCCAGTGCTAGCTATTTTGCCTTCACTTCCTGTTGTGTCCCCAGCGCAGGAAGTAAAGAGAAGTGACCTCCCCATTAGGACACTGACAGCAAATAAAGATAAAAAGCTAAAACTTAATCTGCTTACATTTTGCCTTCCCTGGGTCCTCTCTCATTGACATCCTCTGTGCTTCTCAGGCAGATCATGGATGATTTGGAGGCGCCACTTTTCTGTACGTTTCAGTGGGATGTGAGCGCCATTTTTTGTTTCCTTCACACTCTATTTTTCTTTCATCAGACTTCGATGGGCTCTTCCTCAGTAATGGCCCTGGAGATCCGCTCTTCTGCCAGGAGTCCGTCCAGAACATCCGACGCTTCATGAACGAAGACCAACCAAAGCCGGTTTTTGGGATCTGTCTTGGGCACCAGATCTTGTCCCTGGTCATCGGGGCCAAGACCTACAAGATGAAGTGAGCAGGAACTGTGGGGGGGGCGGGGGGGGTGGAGGCCGCATTGATTGCTCCCTGATGGTTGGTCTTTTCAGTCTCTCATTGTGACCACCTCAGTCAAAATTCAGCCATTGATGCAAGACCTTCAGGATGTATGGAAGGGTTGGATCCATTGTCTGTTTTTTTTTTTTTTGGCTGCCTTTATCCCCATTGGAAGATTTACCTTCACCCCCATTGGAAGATTTACCTTCACTTCTTCCTGGCCTGTTGACTTGTGTCCCAATGGGTATACAAATGTGAATAGGAATTGGTCAAGGATCTTAACCTAAGTTTATTACTTTGGTGTCATGTTTACTGAAGTCAAGGGACCCATTGGGGGAAGCTGAAGATCCCATGTAGATGTGGTGGTGGAGGAGGCCTCTTGCTGTTGCTTACAGGATACGCACATGCTTTGCCATGATATTGGCTCTACATTGGCAGTATGTGATGGTGGTGGTGCCAGCTACATTTGTAAGGTGGAGATGAATCCGCACCTGGCAAGTTTGAACGTAGGTGGCACCATGACAGAAGGGCAGGTAATGTTCCTCAGATGGAAGCCTAGTAATACAAGCACCTGGTTTGTTTGCTCTATGGTTATTCTTGGTAATGTTGTGTCCAGTTGGCACCATGGTGGAAGGATAGGCAATGCCTCAGGTGGACATCAGGTTATACAATGCTCTGGTTTTTCTGCTCTGTGGATATTCCTGGTTATGTAGAGCTGGTTGTACCATAACAGGAGGGCAGGCACTGTTCCTCAGATGTAGCTCTGGTTATACAAGGACCTAGTTTGTCTGCTCCTTTGGTTATTCTGGGTAATGTAAAGTGCAGATATCACCATAGCAGGACAGACAATGTTCCTCAGATGTCTGGTGATACCAGGGCCTGGTTTGTCTGCTCTATAAGTTGTATTGGGTAGGGGTGCACTGAAATTTCGATGGCTGAAAAGTTTAGGCCGAAAACACCCCTATTGGCCGATATGGGTAAAAAAAAAGCACCAATACAGGTACCGAAAAAAAACCACCCCCTCGGAGCTGCCGCCACCTGCCGCTGATTGGTAGCTCTCAGCCTTACCTGAGAAACCATCAAACGATCCCGGCGCTGGGCATAGTAGAGATTAGTGAATGAAAGATGGCCCCCACTCATCTCTATGCCCTTGGATGACCAAAGTGATGTTGCTTTCGGTTCCGGACATTTTTTTTTTTTTTAAAGCACTAGATCAATGCTTTTTTTTGATCCAATGCTTTACATTGCAGAGCAGAGATATGGGGTCCTATTGACACCATATCTCTCCATAAAGAGGACCTGTCACTAATTATTTCTATCACAAGGGATACATGCATTCCTTGTGATAAGAATTGTTTCAAATTTTTAAAGGGACAGTGCAAAAAAAAAAACCCATGAATAAAAAAAAAAAAAAGTTTAAAGTGCCCCACTGTGTTCGCATGTAGTGTTGAACGCATACGTAGGCCACGCCCACATATGTAAATGGTGTTCAAGCCACACATGTGAGGTACCGCCACAAATGTCGGTGCAAGAGCAAAAATTCTAGCTCTAGACCTGTAATGTTACACTGCTAACCTGTAGACTTTTTTTAAAGCATCACTCATGGAGATTTTTAAGTATCGCAGTTTTGACGCCATTCCACGAACGTGCGCAATTTTAAAGCGTGACATGTTTGGTATCTATTTACTCGCTGTAACATCCTCCTTCATATTTTACACAAAAATTGGGGTATAGATTGTTTTTTTCTTAGTGTATTTTTTTTTTAAAAACTGCGTTTCGGTTTTCGGCCAAGTGCATGTTGAATTTTCAGTTTCAGCACCAGAATTTTCATTTAGGTGCACCACTAGTATGGGTAATGTAAAGTGTGGGTGTCACCATAGCAGGAGGCCAAATGATGTTCTTCAGATGTGGTTTGGTAATGCAAGGACCTGGTTTGCCTGCTTTAAAGTTGTATTGGGTAATGTACAGTGTGAGTGTCACCATAGTAGCAAGCCAGGCGATGGGGTTCTGGTTATACAAGCACCTGGTTTATCTGCTGTATGGTTATTCTTGGTATTGTAGACTGCAGGTGGCATGGGGACAGGAGGGCAATCGATGCTTCAGATGGGCTTCTGGGTATATGATGACGTGGTTCTTCTACTTCTATGGTTTTTCTGGGTTATGTAGAGGGATGGGGTCACCATGGCAGGAGGGGAAGCATTTATCCTCAGATGGAGGTTTGGTGATACAAGGACCTGGTTTATCTGCTGTATGGTTATTCTTGGTATTGTAGACTGCAGGTGGCATGGGGACAGGAGGGCAATCGATGCTTCAGATGGGCTTCTGGGTTTATGATGACGTGGTTCGTCTACTCCTATGGTTGTTCTGGGTTATGCAGAGGGCTGGGGTCACCATGGCAGGAGGGGAAGCATTTATCCTCAGATGGAGGTTTGGTTATACAAGGACCTAGTTTGTCTGCTCTTTGATTATTCTGGGTAATGTAGAGTGCAGGCATCACCATGGCAGGGGAAAGGTGATTTTCTTCAGATGGAGGTCTAATTTTATGAGTGCCTGGTTTGTCTGTTCTTAAGTTATTCTGGATGATGTAGAGTGCAAGTGTCACCTTTCCTGCAGAGTAGGCTCACAGGGTGGTCTGGTAATTCAAGGCCCTGGTTTGTCTTCTCCACGGTTGTTCTAGGTAATGTATAGATGCCACTATGGCAGGAGATAGGGAATGTTCTTCAGATGGTGGTCTGTTTTAAACAAGGATATGGTTTGCCTGCTCTATGGTTATGTAGAGTGCAGGTGGCACCTTGGCAGGAGGGTAGCTAATGTTCTTCAAATGAGTCAGGTTATACGAATACCTGGTATGTCTGCTGCTTGCTGGTTCTAGCTATTGTAGAGTGCTGATGTTACCATGATAGAGGGCAATCAGTGTTCCTCAGATGGAGGTCTGGTTTTAGAAGGGTTTGGTTTGTCTGCTTTATGGTTCTTCTGGGTAATGTAGAGTGCAGTTGCCACTCTAGTAGCAGGGCAGGTGATGTTTCCCAGATGGAGATCTAGTTATAGGTGGACCTGGTTTGTGTGTTCTTTTTGGTTATTTTGGGTAATGTAGAGGTACCTGTAACTGGTAATAGTTGCTTTTTTTCAGTTCCTGGAGGTGGCATTGAGACGGGACTATTCTCAGACCTGATCTTTTCTTCCACACAGGTATGGGAACCGAGGCCACAACCAGCCATGTATCCATGAGGGCTCCCGGAGATGCTTCATCACCTCTCAGAATCATGGCTATGCCGTCGACCCCAAAACCTTACCAGAAGGCTGGTCACCGCTCTTCACCAATGCCAATGATGAGTCCAACGAGGGCATCGTTCATGACTCCAAACCGTTCTTCAGGTGGGTGGAACTTCTTTCTATAATGGTTGCTAATGGAGTGTTTGGAAGATCTTGCAATTTCCCGTGTAGTAGTCATGTAACCTTCTTGAGCAGAACATTTGTTATGCGGTCTCCTGGTTTGCTCTTCTAGTGTGCAGTTCCACCCTGAGCATCGTGCTGGCCCCATGGACTTGGTGTGTTTGTTTGACGTCTTCTTGGACACTGTGAGGGAGTTGAAGGCTGGGAAAGTTGAAGAAGTCACAGGTGAGTGCCCATTATGGTGGAAGAAAGTGGACCACCAACATAGTGGGTGGTTGGTCAATTGGTAGCAGATACTTTGACTACAGCATTCCGTTTTCTGCTCTCCTCTTCAGTGAAGCAGCGGCTGAATGATCTCCTCACATACAAGGACTCTCCCACGGAGTCGGAGGTGATTTCCTGCAGACCTCGTAAAGTGCTGATCCTGGGCTCTGGGGGACTCTCTATTGGCCAGGCCGGGGAGTTTGACTATTCGGGATCCCAGGTAACATTTCCAACAGGAAACCTTTCCTGAAATAGACCTGTAGGCTGCCATTTCCAACAGGAAACCTTTCCTGAAATAGACCTGTAGGCTGCCATTGCTACTTCTCATTAAATGTGTGTCTGTAAGGAAGGTTCAATCAGTTTCAATGCCCAAAAAGCCTTTGCTGGGATGAGCCTGTCCTTGGGTGTTGGTTTTAAAAGGAGTGGAGGAATTTAACTTAACTGCCATGTTCTGTGTTGTCCATAGCTGAGAAAATTGAGGACATTTATACACTTACTATTTAGCCACCAAGATGTGGGTGGAGATGCGGATGTGAGGGGGTCAATAACAATAAGTGGATGAGATGACTGGTCTATCTGAGAGGAAAAAGATGAGAGATGGGCACTTTGCATTTGACCCTTAAATATGATTGTACTCTGGAACCCTCTCTATATGGTCGAACGTTAGACATCTACCTAGTTCACCTCTTACCTACACAGTGCCCTAGTTGTTGATTGCGTGGCCATGTGGGTTGGTGGGTGCAGAGCTTTGGTGCTGTGATTGCAGAGCCAGGGCATCCTGGTTGGCGGTGGTCGCAGAACTGGGGTGCCCTGGTTGGCGGTAGTTGCAGATCCAGGGCGGACTAGTTGGTGGGTGCAATAGCTGCAGAGCTGGGGGGCACCAGGGATGGCAGTAATGGCAAAACCAGTGAGAACACCCTGGTTGGCATTGGTTACATAGCTGGGGTGCCCTGTTTGGCGATAGTTGCAGAACCAGCGTGCACTGAGAGAGCACCAGTGAGTGCTGTGTTGGGACACCCTGGCTGACAGTTGTAGTGCTGGGGGACACTATGGAAGGCAATTTTTGCAAAGCCGGCAGGGCACTTTGGTGGTGGTTGTAGAGCCAGGGCATTGTGTCTAGCGATGATGGCAGTGCTGGCGCTCCCCTGGGTGGCAATACTTGCAGACTCGGGGCGCATTGGTTGGTGAGTGCAGTTCTGGGGTACCCTGGTTGCCAATAGCTGTAGAGCTGGGGAGGGGGCACCATGGATGACAGTAGTTGCAAAGCCAGTCGGGACATACTAGTTGGCAGTGGTTGCCCTAGGATGGCGGGTGCAGAGCCTGGTGGGTTTGTAAGTGCAGTGTCAGGCACGCTGGTTGGTGGTGCCTGCAGACCTGGAATGCCCTGGTTGTAAAAGCAGTGGGGGCACCTTTTCGTTGGCAGTGGTTGAAAAGCTGGGGCTTTCAGATCAGTTCTGGAAATCTAGGTGGGTTTGTGAGTGTAGTTCCTGGTTGATGGTGGTTGCAGAACTGGGGTGCCCTGTTTGGAGGTGGGTGTGGATATAGAATATTTCAGTGCTAAATCCACATCTTCTAATGATAAATTTGTGATTTTGATTTATTTTTTTACACCATTTGCTTGTGACCTGACATCCCCTGACATCCCCTC